>NW_016158515.1:72996-87087 GCF_001687245.7 Rhagoletis zephyria | reverse complement strand
TTTTTTTTTGTTTTATCAACATTAACATTTTCATCAAGCCTCTAGGTGCGATTGTTGGCATTTTGCATCATCAACGTTGACAGGCGGCACAGTGTTGTCTTTTGGCGGCTTTAGTTCATTTGTCGCTTTTATGTAAGATTAGATGATGCGTGTCGTTTTTATTTGTTTCTGTTGTTTCTAGTCTGTTTATATTAGCACAAATGCACTGAGCCAATGAGTATGCACAATTAAAATTTTGAGTATGTACGTATGTATGTACTAGTGATGCCAAAACATGAGGAAAATTGTGATTCCGGGATTTATCCCGTGATTCACATTGAGTCATAACTTTTAAGAATATGAGTAAAAATTCAATATCTGTNGTTGGCATTTTGCATCATCAACGTTGACAGGCGGCACAGTGTTGTCTTTTGGCGGCTTTAGTTCATTTGTCGCTTTTATGTAAGATTAGATGATGCGTGTCGTTTTTATTTGTTTCTGTTGTTTCTAGTCAGTTTATATTAGCACAAATGCACTGAGCCAATGAGTATGCACAATTAAAATACATACATTGAGTACATATGTATGCATGTACTAGTGATGCCAAAATATGAGGAAAATTGTGATTCCGGGATTTATCCCGTGATTCACATTGAGTCATAACTTTTAAGAATATGAGTAAAAATTCAATATCTGAAAGCATTTAAATATACCATGAAATAAAACTATTCAAAGTTTAATATAAATTTATTGTAAAACTCACATGTCGCTAGCTTAGAGTGGTAGCTAACATTTTTGATACTGGGGGCTAGAAAAATAAACTTTGCTAAGTCAAAAAAAAAACCTCCGGAAATTCGATAAGCCCAAAATAGTTCGAGAAGATTTAATAAAGATCGAATCCCTCTGATTTGTATGGAGTTTTGCTTTGCTTTAAACGGGCAAAATGTATTATTCAAAGTTTTGCGAAATACTTTAAGAAAATGTCTATAAAAAGGTTTTTCCTCTCCTGTACGTACAATTTTCAAATTGGGACTTAGCAGCCTTGTACTCTTGCAACATTTATTAAATCAGACAAATTTTAAAGTAAAATATTTTTTTTAAATTGTATTTAAGGAACCATGTATTCTCTAAACATGTTTATTCTACTCTATAAAGAAATGGCGAACGGCGAATTTTTCGCCATTTTTTTCGCAATTTACTGGAAATTTTGAGGGTGTACCAGTCAAACGGATCTCAGAATCGGCTTCNGTCTCTAAACATGTTTATTCTACTCTATAAAGAAATGGCGAATGGCGATTTTTTTGGAATTTTTTTTCGCAATTTACTGGAAATTTTGGCGTGTACGAGTCAAACGGATTTCAGAATCGGCTTTNTTCCTCTCCTGTACAATTTTTAAATTGGGACTTAGCAACTTTGCACTATAGGCTAGCGATTATTAAATCAGACAGATTTTAAAGTAAAAAATTTTTTTAAATTGTATTTAAGGAACCATATAGTCTCTAAACATGTTTATTCTACTCTATAAAGAAATGGCGAATGGCGATTTTTTTGGAATTTTTTTTCGCAATTTACTGGAAATTTTGGCGTGTACGAGTCAAACGGATTTCAGAATCGGCTTTAGCGGGTCGAAATACATGTTGACAGGTGCGTCTGGTTAAAAACACACACCCCTTTTTTGTGCCGGTGTTGTTATTATTGCACTTATAATGTTTTCGTAAGAGCAGCAAAGCATTCAAAGCGGAGTCTTCTAATTTTTACCTGCAGTTTTTAAATATAAAACCTACTGATGAAAAATATATTTCGCCCTCAACACTTTTAGGCTGAACTGTCAAAGGGTCATAAGCCATTTGAAGATAATGACCCCCATCTCCTCCATTACAAAGTATTGATTGGACTTTTCTACCAGCACGCCCGATAAATTACAAGTTTTTCGATTTGGGGAAATTTTGAGTAGATTGATGTAAAAAAGTATCTAACTTTTCCTTAAAATTCTCTGTTTCTTTTACGTTAGCGACGTTATGAGTAAATTCATTTAAATCTTCTTCAAAAAAGGCTCAGACTGCAATTTAAAAGTACAGTTTCAAGCTTTTTGTTAATTGCAGTTAAAGCGGCATTTTACAAAAATCATACTTAAAAATCCATTAACAAGTTCTTACTATCAATTCGATATTTAAAATTTTTCGGATTAATGCAAGCAAATCCCGGATTTTTTCAAAAACACCGGGATCCTGGGATTCACATCCCTAGTATGTACGTATGTATGTATACATGTTTTCTTTCTTCGAAAATTTTGAAATGTGGTGAGGATCGTGATGTAAACTAAGGTAAAGTTCAATCCTTCGTTTAAAAAGTATTAACACCCAAGAGAAAAGAATTCGTTGCGTTTTTCTTTACCCCTCAAATGCCCGTACTGCATTTGCTATACTGCTGTAAATTTGCTCGCTGAATACAATTTGTGAATTTCACAAAATATTACTCATTCACAATTATGTAAAATATTTGAACATTTCTATAGTTTTGATCAAATTTAGTGGAAAAAAATGAAAATTTGGTAAATTTTCCCGGTTTTCTAGCGTAAGAGCATATTTTTTAAAATTTCTTGTCTTGAAACGACTAAACTTTACTAAAATGGATGGATGCTGTTGTATGTAAGTTTTGTGATTTGCCTATTTCTTAATCCAATAACAGTGTTGATTACGCCTCATCAACCAACAATAAGAAACTGCAGATTTTGTAAGAGAATGTATAAAATCTCCTACTCCCACAGGTTACCTGCACAAGAGTGCACACTGCTGCCCGCAAGTTTTATACGTAATCCGCACATTCCGCGGATGGAGGAAGATGTGTTGTATCACCTTGGATTGGGCACAAAGTCACATAATTTGCCAGCAATGTTTGGTGATGTCAAGGTGAGTCTTATATTATTTTAGTTATTATTTCTAAGGACAGAAATAGGCATCTGTTCTAAAAATGTGTATTTGTAAAAGGTAAAAAAAAATACTAAATACTATATATACTTTGGTATTTTCATAAATGTTTCTTTTTCCACCACTTGATCAGAAATGGAATTCCGAAAGCTCAGTTATGCGTATTTTGCACTGCACTACATAGAATGCCATTTTTACGTAGAAATCAAAAACCACTTACATGCAAAACTAATTTAAGAGATTCCTTATGTGACAACTCTCATGCAATGCCAAGTATGCATAACTGCGCTATGCCAATTGCTACGCAAAATTTGCGTCGCCAAAATTATCTAAAAGAAAAGCAGTGGGTCCTAAAAGCATACAACATGGAAAGTAACACATGTAACTAGATGTTGCGTGTTATTAGGCGCAGATGTTCGGCGATCAAAATTAGCGAGAGTAAATGTTTGAATCCGGCTGCAGGTTGATTGACTTAAAAAAAAAAAAACATGTAGTGGATTCACAAGACGTCAAAAAAGTTTTAAAGTCGAAAAATTTGCCAAGTCGTGCATGGTTTTCACCTTTCATTTGCCATTGATCATAGAAAAAATCTTTCGAAAGCCACTTGCAAGTAGCAAAAGGTATAGAAATGCGTTATTTTTATGTAAGAATCTGCCTAATCGTGCCTTTCTCGCTTGCAGAATCGTGCGCCGTGCAATTTTTCTCTATACTGGTATTCTCTGAGTCTCGAAAAGCCCTATCTGTGCACCGTGATTCCACGGTAAAAATGGGTTTTCGTATGGGACAGCTTTTCAAACCGTGCAATCCATGCACCGCCCAAGGGCTTTGCAAGACTCAGACAATACCCCTTATATTTCTGCGAAAGCAAACCCAAATGAGGTTTGAACTATTCGGTTTAGTCATCTTCTGTAAAGATCGGCAATAGTTCATCGTTTAAGTTAGTCGTGTCGTAACTGCAGTCGTGAACGCAAGCTGAAACCTCAACCTGGAAATGCAATAGTCCGGTAATCGAAAAGAGCATCCCAGGGTAGGATTTGGCGAGAACACTTCTCTCCTCCTACTTTACAATTGATCTTCAAGCTATAAAAATTTCAATACTACCTAGCGGAGTGCAATAGCTTTCCTAATTGGGATTTCCACATCGAAATACATATTCAGCTCCAACGTAATATTTATTTTATAGGCTCTAATCTAAGTCTTCTGAGCTAACGGCGCAGACCATGAAAATGTGTAATTACTTTTGTTCATCACTTGATGATTTCTATACAAAGTTGTGATAGCAAAATTTTTGGAAAGTTCGTTACATGGGCTTCCTCGATTACAATTCCTTAGTATCAAAGAAAAATTCTTTGAACGAAAATTCTTAAATCCGGAACTTTATATTAATAGTCGAAGAATTTTATATTAATAGTCTAAGATTCGAATAAGGCACGACCTTCAGCCCTCTGTTAAATGAATGAAGTTTTTTTTTTGTTTGAAATTTAACGTGTTAACGTGTCCGACCGATTCCATTTTTTTTCAGGTACCGATGCCGATGCCGATTAATCGGCTTATGGGGAAAGAATCGGCCGATGCCGATGCCGCTTCCATAAAAAATTACAAATAAATGTATTAATTCATAAAATCAGTACATTTCACGGAGTTAAAAAAAAAAAACAAAAGAAAAGAAATAATTGAATTAATTAAAATATATTTTGACCGATTTTGTCTTTTTTATTTAATGTTTATTATTTTTTTTTATAAAAGTCTAGCTGGTATACAACAAACACCATATAAATTCAAACTTGGTACAAAACTTAGAAAAATTGTGTTTATTTTCACCTAAATTTCAAACTTTTTAACCAGAATTTAGGTATGCAGTTTTGTAGACCATTTCATTCTAGTATAATGAAGTGCAAGTTTCAAGCTGCTGTAAAATCCCGTTAAGTTTTGGAAATTTTTTTTTGCTGGCAGTGTTCTCACATAATTTTGTATGGAAAAAAACGTGAAACACCTTCAACAAAAAAATAATAATTTTTGTGAGCTGTCTGAAAATGTTTTTTAAAGTTGGCTGTCGCTTCACCTGAACATTTGAAAAGAAATTCCAAAGAATCGGCGAAAAAAGGCCGATGCCGATGCCGATGCTCAATTTTGTGCCGATACTAGCCGATGCCGATGCCGATGCCGATTAATCGGTCGGACTCTAGTTAGTAATTATTTCGCAAGTGGGTTGCATCATGGCATTATGAAGAAAAATTTGTATATAAGGATTGATGTCGCTTGTATTTTTTGCTTGAAAATTACTTGTTTTAAACTAATAAGTTTGCGTTTAAAATATGCTAATAGATTTTATTTTTAATTGTATAACTACATACATTCTTTTGCTTTTTTCTTTACCCAGTTCGTCATAGTCGGTGGCACTCCGAAAAGGATGGAAAAGCTAGCGATCTACCTGATGGGAGAAATTAAACACAAACTTGCCGCCGGCACACAGCTGTCTGATATAAGTGAAATTGCAGATCGCTACTCAATGTACAAAGTGGGACCGATACTTTGTGTTAATCATGGCATGGGCAATCCCTCAATAAGCATTCTATTGCACGAATTGATCAAACTTATGCACTATGCCAGGTGTAAGGATCCAGTATTTATACGTATGGGTACGTGTGGGGGATTGGGTATTCCAGGTGGTAGTGTCGTCATCTCCGATGGGGTGCTTAACGACAAGTTAAATGCCGAACACGAATTTGTGAGTAAAAATTCTTAAAGTGATTAAGTTTAGTTCGCTTTGAAGTATCCTCCCTTTCCCTTTCCCCTACCCTCCCTGCGTCCCTTTTTCCCTCCCCCATCTAAGGGCATCCCAACGGACAGCTTATTTAGTCGAGTCCAAGTGTGCCTCCATATGCGGAGGCAGTCCGCTTACCTAGCCTAACGTAACCTAATGTAGGTATTCACAACTGCCTGGTAGTCGGGTTATCTGGTTAAAAATTGTTATTCTGTGGCGTATTTTGTTGTTGTAAACTGAACAAAAACTATAACCACATAACCACATATACAGATAAATAGGCAAGTGTGAACACCCACAATGTAGGTATTCACAAAGATTAGGTCACTGTAGCCTCAATACAGCTGATTCTTTAAAACTCCTTCATTTGTACAGCTAAAACCGAGAAATTTCGTGTGTTATTTTCCAAATAATCATACAAATCCTACTGACAAAATCGTCAACATCGGAGCTCTATATGCTATATATATCTCCTATACCACTGATTATGCAGATACAAGTGTCTGCTAAATAACTACTTTATGTAGGCAGCTAAAACTATGACATTGTGTGACCTGTTTATTTTACAATCATACATAGTATAGAGCAAGCAGATAAACGATCCCTAATAAACTTCACCAAAGCAGGGTGGGGTACAGAGAAGGAAGTATCACCTCATAACATGGAATCTCTCCGAGAACAGATCCAATTTCCACGAGATGATATCGGCAGAATTATTAGCCTCGAAAGAAACTGGGGAATAAAGCAAACTGGACTGACACTAACTCCCAGCTACACCCTATAATTTCGTACACAGACGGCAGTAGGACCTCACACCTTCAAAGAAGAGCTTAGGAGAAAAGAAAAAGATTAATAGAAAACTGCACTGGCACCTAGTCACTGGGCAGGGCCATGCAAAGTAGTTATTGTGGGGATACAATAGGAGAAAATATGAAAAACTTGTTAGCCTCCTAAAGAACAAATTAAGAATTTTAACAGGTATCTTAACAGGTCATTGTAGATTGAGAAGTCATCTACACAAAGTCGGGATCTGGTCCATTGATTCATGCTGTTTTTGTGAAAGGACCACTCAAAACTTCTGAGCACATAATCTTCGAATGCGAGACAGTGGCGAGGAGAAGAGAGAAATTTCTAGGGTCAGTAAACCAGCAGCCGAATCACATCCACTAGATGTTACCCAACAATCTACTGGATTTCCTAATGGAGTTATGACTGACCGAGGTGCTGTAAGGAGCAAGAGGGCACAATAGATATTCTGGTCGCAGTGCATTCCTCAACTGAATATCTATCGGTCAATCATAAAGGGCTACTTTGAAAATCGTTTAGACACATGTTATTAAAATTGTCCTTCGTGTTCTCCGTTTCCTTTAATACCAAGCATGACATAGGGCATTTACCACGCCTTCGCGCCCTGGTGCTGTTTCTGTCAATCGCTTTGAGCGCCTTTCAGTTTAACCCGACTTGCTTCGCCTCGCTAACGACAGTTTCTCCACGTCTTGGCGGGTCTGTCGGGCAGCCTGCCTCTACCGATTAGGAGATTTCATTCCAAGGCCTTCGTTGCAATACTACCATCATCTTTACTCAAAGTGTTGCCCACCCACTTCCATTTCTGTCTGCGGGTCCTGATGTCAAGGGACTTCACGTTAGACTTTTTGAGCAACTCCTTATTTGAAATTATTTTAGGCCAAACAATCCGGAGTATCATTATAAGACATCTGTTTACGAGAACTTGCAGGCGTCTGGTTATAGCAGTAGTCATTTTCCAGGTAGAATTGCCGCGAGCATTTTACATTTGAAAATCCTAGTCTTTAAGTTGGAATTTAGACTAGTGTTTCGTTATAATGTGTACATCACACCCAAGGTCAACATCTTCGTCAGTGGCGCCACTGGGGGCAACTTCACGGCCAAGGTACGTGAAATTCCTCACTTTATGAACTGTTAATACTATTCACGGTTTTTAAAGGCGTAGTGAAGCCTCTCTTATTTATTATTACTTTTGAAGAACGTGTATTTTCGTTATGATCCTAATCAAATTTGCAATTACAACTTATACAATTTTTTATATGCAGAAAATTTTGGGCAAGGTCANGTGAAGCCTCTCTTATTTATTATTACTTTTGAAGAACGTGTATTTTCGTTATGATCCTAATCAAATTTGCAATTACAACTTATACAATTTTTTATATGCAGAAAATTTTGGGCAACGTCGTACCGCGACCCGCCAGGTTGGATCTCACTTTGGCGCGGGAACTCAATTCATTAGCCTCTCCAAGGGATGGTTTTCAAACAGTCATAGGAAAAACTTACTGTGCTGATGACTTCTATGAAGGCGAATATGTTCTTATAGTTCGTAGGAAACTTGCGATATTTAATTGTTGGTATTCGTTACAGGACAAGGACGTTTGGATGGTGCATTTTGCGACTACAAAGAGATCGACAAGTTGAATTGGTTGAAATTGCTGAACGAAAGAGGTGTTATAAACATTGAAATGGAAAGCTCAATGTTTGCGGCGTTAACCGACTTTGCTGGCATTAAGGCGGCCATAATTTGCGTTGCTATTCTAAATCGGCTTAACGGTGACCAGGTAGGTTTTTTTTTTTTTTTTGTTAATAAGCATATTATTAATTTAGTAAAATATAGACACATTTCTAATGAATTCTTGTTTTTACCTACGCAGATAAAGGAAAGTAAGGAAACACTTATGGAATGGCAAGAGCGCCCTGGCAAATTGATTGCACGTTTTATACGTAAACGACTAGATATTCGTGAGAATGGTGGTCAATCACCATTGAGTGCAGTACCAGTACAGCCACAATCACCGATAACCACAGTACCAATAAGACCGCAAAATCCAACAAGTACAACAACAATAAAATCGCAAACGGAATAAATGCCGCAATCGCAATCGGTAATGGCAAAAGGGCTACATAGCACAAAAAGAGCCGGCTCAAAGCTCAGCTCCACTTCTCAAACCCATCGACCTTCGTTTTGACATAAACAAAAAATGAAAAAAATGTTCTTAATTCTTAAAATACTAGCTAGAGACGGGAGATGGAATCAGTTTTGGTAGAAAGTTTATTTTTTAAATATGTATAAAAATCAATAGCATAATTTAAAAAATTGTAACTGTTAGTCGAAAATAGATCGCTCAGTAGAAGTGTGTGACAGATCGGTTTGTGAAGTAAACAAAGAATAAAGTATTTGGTCATTTTGTAGCAGATTCATATGTGCCACACTTGTACTGGGCTACAAAAGTCAGCCAATAAATAAAAAGGCTATACGAAAAAAAAATACAACATTTGTTTAATGGGAGTTGGTATGTCGAATATTTCAAAGCTGGCTTGAGTGATACTAACATCTCTGCATTTTCCGTGTAAAACATCCCATCTTTGCGGACTGTTTCTTTTTATACACGTATCAACAATTTGTCGCCGTAGTTGAGTGCGTAGAGATGCGTACTATATGTATATAACAAAACTTAGTTCGACAAATGGGCCGAGAAACGTTCAAACCAAGTTTTTTCTTTTGCTGACAGCTTTATCGAACTCATGACACAAAAACTAAAAAAATTGAAATTCACCGGCAGAATGCACGAAAAAATCAAACGGTGTCGTGCGTGTTCAGACGGACCTTTCGCTTTCAAAAAATCTCTCCCATTAAAAAGCGAGTATGTATTTTTTTATTTCGACGCACTGGTCAGAGTAGGTTGGAACAAAATTTCGTCAGAATACACATCTCTAGTGGAACAGACCTAACTTAGGGGAGACCAAAGCAAATCACAAAGCATTTGGGAATTTGGTTGGGGTGCACTATGGAACGTTCAACTACGTTTTCAAATTGCCCCTTCTTCACGTTATAAATGTGAAATGTAAAAAATACGCTAAAGCGGCAGCAATACCATTTGTTCTTTGTGAGCAAAAATTCTTTGGTCATAAATGTATCTGGCAACACTACATCATTATATTAGGAGTGTTAAGTTCTAAAAATATATAAGCTGAGTTGATTGATTCAACAAATTTTTTTTTTAGTTTTTTAAATATTCCAATACAGCGCCGTCAAAATGGGTATGCGAAGGAAGTGGCGTACGCAAAATGTATTTAACACACCTTGGGCGAACGTAACGTAGAGAGACGTTTGTAAACAAAAATCAGCTGTTCTTTATGCCCGCCTATACAACTGTGTGGCATTGCCGGATATACTTGTGTCGAAAGTTGAGAGTTGGCCAACGTTCATTGGATCCGTCGACGCAAGAATTGCCAATCTGGCGCTATAAGGGAAATCTTATGCCGAGCGTCACAGGCCACCAATTATTGTGGCTTTCAATGAAAAATGATAAAATTGAGAGTGATAGTCAGATTTCATCGCGTGACTAATCGGTTGAAAAATGGCCAGCCAGCAGATATCTACCGAAACACCCGTCAAAAATGAGTTGAATTGCTAACTTATTTTGCTATTTGTTTCTATTAGAAGCAGAATGAAACACTTTTAGTGCTAATACATTTTTTGATGAATGAAATAACTTGTTAATAAAATAATGTAATATTTTTTCACTAAGTTATAAGATGCTTGGGGTCTTTTTAAATTTTTTAGTAGTTTTTGGTAAACTGATGAATTTTACTTACTCGAAGGTATTATGCCTTTCGGCAGCGGGTGGATTTAAAATTTAATAAATATCGAACACCTGAACATTTTAACAACTACCAGAAAAATTATCAAGTTGGCCGTCACGTTAATTCCGTAATCGGTAAACCCAATGATAAAATAATTTTATACAAACAAAATACATGAAGAAAAATTACCGAGCACCGAGTACCAGGCTCGGCGTGAATACCCCTATTGAGTGGTCAAAAAAATAGTATTGAAAAGTATTAGGGCGATTTTTTTTGGGACTATTATTTTTTTTCACTCCTACCTCGAAATTTTGTAGAAAACACCTAAAAAAAAGCTNATA
Source organism: Rhagoletis zephyria (assembly GCF_001687245.7). Classification (NCBI taxonomy): domain Eukaryota; kingdom Metazoa; phylum Arthropoda; class Insecta; order Diptera; family Tephritidae; genus Rhagoletis; species Rhagoletis zephyria. Next base: position 76,465 of record NW_016158515.1, on the reverse strand, counting down.
GTATTGAAAAGTATTAGGGCGATTTTTTTTGGGACTATTATTTTTTTCACTCCTACCTCGAAATTTTGTAGAAAACACCTAAAAAAAAGCTCTGAAAATTTGAACCCTTTATATTAACATAAAGTACTTGCCCAAGGCGTGCAAAGATTTCCCATATCAAATACATGTAAACCTTGAGTTGTTTTCTTAAAAAGTCTACAGCTCAGAGTCATTTTATGATCAATGATGGGGTTTCTTCAGAATTAAATGCTCTACAAAAGTGTCCATTGCGGTGTAATCCTAACTTCCACCGGCGAGGTAGTACGGGTCACTAGACTTAATTTTTTGATGAAATTCTCGTTTTTTGTCCCTATTTCGAAAATAACAAGAGCTACAGAAAAAATATAAGTGACAAACTTTTAGAACTTTCGATTTCCTACAAAAAAGTTTCTAAACACAAAATCGCTAACATCGATATTTCTTGAGATATTAGGCTTTGCCCTAATGTACATATATATGGAAAACGTATACGTATATTTAAAAAAATTTCATTCTTTAGCTGGCATTAACGAAGGCTTAGCATTGTTTGCTGGCATTGCACTTTTTTAAATTTATAAAAATCTGTATATAACTTCGTTAAATATTGTTCACACTCACCAACAACGTTTCCGCCGGTAGTTGGTAATGGTAGTTTCTCAAAGGCGACTGCTCTATAACTTCTTTCGCTGGCAATTGACTCAGTTGTCTGTGAATAAAGAATTCGTAGTAAAAATTCGGTGGAAATCATTTGCATCTTTCATTCATAATTCACTTGAGTAAATGTAATTCTCACCTTTGTTACAACCTTAGTGTGCTCTTCGATATATTCGCTTTGGCTATATTCTTCGATGCTTTCAACAGCCTGTAGTAAATAGATATATTTTCATTTAGTAAATAAGTTTGCATTGCTAACGTAAATGAAATAGTTTTAAAACAAAAATCTACTTTCTTACGCATTCAACGTGTGTGTATGAAATGCTTTAATATGCAAGCCGCAGAAGAGAAATAAAAATGATAAATAAAAATATATAGAANTTCAACAGCCTGTAGTAAATAGATATATTTTCATTTAGTAAATAAGTTTGCATTGCTAACGTAAATGAAATAGTTTTAAAACAAAAATCTACTTTCTTACGCATTCAACGTGTGTGTATGAAATGCTTTAATATGCAAGCCGCAGAAGAGAAATAAAAATGATAAATAAAAAAAAAATATAGAGAAACTCTGGAATACATTCTAAATTGAATGTTGATTGATTTACATAGCAATTACTTAGAAATGCCGGCATTGACTGCTGAAGGGCTTTTATTGTTTTATATAGTGTGAATTGACCTAAAAACGCCATGCCGGCAATGTTCGATGAGAAATGCAATGGATTGATATGTTCCGCATTGCGATGGTTGGCAAGTTACTGCTTACTTATACTTACGCATGTAGTATATGTATGTATATGCACACAGAGTGCAAACAGTTTTTTTTTTTTTGCAACACAATTATTTACTTATAATTTTAAATTTTCTGCTTTTTAAATTTTTCAAAAATTATTTACTCTGTGTTGTATGCGCACCCGTTTCTATGCATAAGTGCCAAGTGGATTATTAATTGNTGCTTACTTATACTTACGCATGTAGTATATGTATGTATATGCACACAGAGTGCAAACAGTTTGTTTTTTTTTGCAACACAATTATTTACTTATAATTTTAAATTTTCTGCTTTTTAAATTTTTCAAAAATTATTTACTGTGTGTTTCTAAGCATAGGTGCCAAGTGGATTATTAATTTTTCGGACTATGTCATGGCGAAACAGCAGATGTGCACATTTGCCAATCGAAATGTTTCCAAAGACAAGTTCCGAAATGTGCAAACCAAAAAAAAAAAATTGAGATAAATCAGAAAATTAATGACCCAAAAATAATGTAAAAATATCAAATTAAAAACTTGTTATTGAAATGCTTGTGCGAAAAACATGCGTTTATATATATGCAAGAGTTTATATTTAGTTATGTATAACTTATTCATTCCGCCTATGTACATATTCACATACATATGTATTTATTACTTCTTGCGATTCGCCGACAGGTCACCTTGTTTTTCGGCTTTTTAAGAAAATTCTTGTAAACATTTATTTTCCTTTTAATGGCGTTCTTTATAGTGGTTATGTTTTTATTTTGTTTTGAGTTAATTTTTGTAAACATAATCTGTCTACGTGCTCTCCAGCAGCTGTTTTTTACATGCCATTCGAATGTCCTCTCTACAAAAGTGTCAACATATTTTTATTTTTAAATTTCCANGCTTTTTAAGAAAATTCTTGTAAACATTTATTTTCCTTTTAATGGCGTTCATTATAGTGTTTATGTTTTTATTTTGTTTTGAGTTAATTTTTGTAAACAAAATCTGTATACGTGCTCTCCAGCAGCTGTTTTTTACATGCCATTCGAATGTCCTCTCTACAAAAGTGTCAACATATTTTTATTTTTAAATTTCCGCATTTAGCTATTAAATTTATTTTTGATGCCCCTCTGAATAATAGTGCAAAATTTCGTAAAAGATTCCAAGTGTGCACAGTTTATTTCATTTAAGAAAACTCGTCAAAAAATCGGATGGGATCTTTTCGAATTCTTTAAAATTTCTCTACAACTCAGAATACTTTGAAAACAATGGTTACACTGCAATATCCTATAATTTTTTATTATACGAGTATATTTTTTTATTCACACTTGCATACATAAATATCTTAATTTATGAGACATTTTTGGTTTATGTATTACATTTTTTTAAATAATTCCTACACATTATTTTTGTTTTTTGTTTTAATTTGCAGATCTTGTATATTTCCTACATTGGGAAAATATATGCATGATATATAAATCTGAAATATTGCTGAATATAGTATATGTATGTGTGTATGTGTATACAGTTTTTGGGAACATCTGCAGGAGTATTAACTATTAATAAGTTAACCTTATACCATGTTCTGACCGACAACGAAAACACTGTGAAAACGAGTTTCAGGATTGCGGGTTGAAGGCTGTTCACACCGGCTGTTAGTGTTTTCGTAGACATTTTGTATAACCAGTTTTCTACAAAAAAAAAAAACAAAAAACAAAAGCTACAATACTTTTCTTTTATTTTCTTTTCATTGACAACATTTTCTTTTGTTCATATTTTAATTTGGCCAGCCAATTAACAATAAATCCGAACTGGCGTATTAAAGATGATAAAATATGACTTCTATTTCGATAAATAATCAAAAAAAAAACTAGTGAAGACATCGATTGGAACAAGTGGAACGTGAGTTTTCAAGTAGTTTTCAGCGAAAACTGGTTTCCGTTCAATAGATTTTACGTGGAAAAAACACAAACTTTACGTCGAAAACCAGTTTTAGCAACGAAAACAAGTTTCGGTTGATGTGTTCGATAGTTATGCGGTAACATACATAAGAAAAAAAA
>NW_016158515.1:64169-72831 GCF_001687245.7 Rhagoletis zephyria | reverse complement strand
GAAATGTCAAAGCATACTGAGCATCTTTCTCTTTGACACCATGTCTGAAATCCCACGTGATCTGTCAAATACTAATGCATGAAAATCCTAACCTCAAAAAAATCACCCGTTACCATGTTCTGACCGACAACGAAAACACTGTGAAAACGAATTTCAGGATTGCGGGTTGAAGGCTGTTCACACCGGCTGTTAGTGTTTTCGTAGACATTTTGTATAACCAGTTTTCTACAAAAAAAAAAAACAAAAAACAAAAGCTACAATACTTTTCTTTTATTTTCTTTTCATTGACAACATTTTCTTTTGTTCATATTTTAATTTGGCCAGCCAATTAACAATAAATCCGAACTGGCGTATTAAAGATGATAAAATATGACTTCTATTTCAATAAATAATCAAAAAAAAAAACTAGTGAAGACATCGATTGGAACAAGTGGAACGTGAGTTTTCAAGTAGTTTTCAGCGAAAACTGGTTTCCGTTCAACAAATTTTACGTGGAAAAAACACAAATTTTACGTCGAAAACCAGTTTTAGCAACGAAAACAAGTTTCGGTTGATGTGTTCGATAGTTATGCGGTAACATACATAAGAAAAAAAATATATATATATATTCCGACGAATTGATAACCTTCTCCTTTTTGTAAAGTTGGTTAAAAAAATTAGGCACCAACTCTATCCAAAACCAGAAACCATAAATCGAGGAAAATGAACATAAAAGTGTATAAGTTTCATCGAATTAATGAATTTATTTTTGTTTAAATTCTTTTTTAAAATATTTTATTACCTTTGAAAGGTGAGCGCATCTTGTGTTTATCGAACTTTTTATTAAACAAGTATTTTTTAAGCAAAAAACACAACCGGCTTCAATTCTTATATACAAATTTAGGGACACCGTTAATTTCTTCATGAACCAATGATCAGACCTAAACCAAATTACGGGATGACCCTTGAGGTACCATCTTTCCGATAAAAGGAAAAAATAATTATTAAAATCAGAGACCCAGAATAATAATTATTTCATGGTGGAGTTTTAAAAAAGTCATCAAAATTTTCGTAAGAAGTAGTCCCGTACTGTCCCGTACCTAGCCCCGAACTGGTCCCAACTAATCGTGAAATGCTCCTGAACAAGTCCCGTCTTTTAAGACTTAAACAATTTTTTGCGCGGTCATAATTATTATGAAAGACTTTTCGGTTCATATTCTGCAAAGTTATGCTTTTTTTGAAGTCGGTTAAAAATGTTTGAGTTCTTGTTTATTTTATGTAAATAAAGTGCAATTTATGAAATTTTAAAAAGTTTATTTATTTATTACATACTGTACATAAAACTTGCACAAATTTATTCTAAAGACCATATTATCTGAAGCGATTTTTCAGTATTTTCTGGTGATATATCTACAAGTACAAGTATAAATCCTCACTGTGTTAAAACTAAGAGAAGCGCTGGGTGCTCACAACAAAGGTCCACAGATGTCATCTGATGTCCGCTCCGGAGAGCCCCTCGGGTGTGTTGATGGAATGTTCACCGTGGTGCTTAAAACTTAATCTAGCGAATCCCGGGCAGCTGAGGAGGAAGTGCTGAGACGATGCCATCTCGTCTTCCGAACAGCTGCGGCAGTAGGGCTCCGTGACGATCTTGAGTCACATCTCGTGGATTCGTTGGACCCCCTGCAGCTAGATTTCTGACATATTCCCAAAGTTCGTCAAAAAATGTGAAGATTAGATCTAACATTCACATTTTTAAAACACAAAACTTGAAACAACAAAGCCGTAAATCTATTTACGCCATAATTTTAATTCAGAAACTGACAATAGAGAAAATACCGAATTTAGAAAAATCTATGACAAACAACCAAGTCGGCAAGAAGCACAAAAAGTGTTCCACCGCCTCATCCTCTGCAAGTTAGAATGGGTAAATGGAGTTGTCATTTACCTCTATCACAGTGAAGTGACCAGTTAGTAATCCAACAAGTTGTCTGAAGTCTCGTCAGCTCAGTGAGAGAAAAAAAAACTAGAACTACCTTCTGGAATTGAAGGCAACATGAATTATTCCAGCCTGCATCCACTCAATGGCTCCTAGTCATTAATATAATTCAGTCTAGACTTGCATTGCGGAACTAGTTCGGATGTACTTAGGTAAAGGGCTGGCCAATGGCTTAGGTGCAGCTTGGTTGTCACTGCAGATACGTAAACTTCTTCCCCTCCACCTACTTTCCACCACGTAGTCGATGGCTATGAGGATTGCAATTACCTCAGCCTGGAAGACCTAAGCTTATTCCCCAAGAGAAAAGTGAAACTTGTCCTTATTACCTTCGAAAAAGAGCCCAGATCCTGGTCCATAGTCAATTTTGGAGTCATCAATGAAAATCCGACTATGTGTGAGTCAGAGCTCAGTGCTGGAAATAAACCAGCATTCAGCTTCAGGGAACTCAACATTATAGTCGCTTCAACAAAGCTAATGGTGACGTAAATACTATCCTGTAGCATTGAAAAGACCAAAATCCGTTTCTTTTTAGTCTGAAGCTGACCGTTAAGGCTTCCCTACCTATGACGACACAAAGTGACTGTAATAGCAGCAGTGCGTCAAGAGCACCATACACCACTTTACTATGAAAACCAGAAACATTTTCGTGGACCCCCATATATTTTTCACGCCAAGGTTGACCTCCGTCGAGTCTCCCGTGGATCCTGTGGGCCCACCTGGATCACTTTGGGAATCACTGCTATAAGAGGATGTCCGGTCAGTACATCTATAAGAGAGCTTGGCCTTAGCCAGCTGCAGTAGCTGCGTTGGCCGCCCGGGTGCCCTGCCTAGGCAGCTCATCAGCTTAGCAATTTCCAGTGATATCACTCTGCCCTGGGACCCAAATTAGATTGATTTGGAAGTCGGCTGCATTTTTTATAGCGGTCACTTCGGCCTGAAAGACGCAGCAGAGGTCCGGCAGTCTGAACATAAGATCCACTAAGAGTTCCTGACAGTAGACACCTCCCCCAACTGGAATTAAGTGAGTACTCAGCCGCAGGTAACTCCTCTTGTTTTAGTTATTTAAGTTAAAAATTATCTAAAAAATTAACAAAAGTATAGGGAATAAAGAGAAAATTAAGTACTTTTAAGAGATAGGTCGTTTTTTTTTGTAAAATTTTTTTTTTTATTGAGAGAAAAATGCATAATTCTTAGATAACCTTTAAGTATTATTTTTTTTTACTTAAAAGTGATATTTGAATAATCTTTTAAATTTTGAGTCGGAATTGGCTGGCCATATTTAGACTATCAGAAACGTGGAAAATGAAGAGTTTGGAGTTTAATGTGAGAAATACCTGTACTTGTGGGTATTATTTCTACTGCCAGTAATGAACTATTTACTATTTGAAACAAAAGACGGTTTGCCAATTTGTTCCAGCAAAGTTTGCTCCTTATAACATTTCGGCAGATTTTCTAGGAAATTCATAGTATTCGGGTTTTCAATTGAAAATAATATAATTTGGCAATATTTTTTTTCAAATTAGCCACTGTATAATTTATATATGTAACTAAGTGGCATTTTTTTTCTTTAATATAAATATTTAGACAAAAACTGCATTCAAACTTTTTAAATAAGAACAAATTAAAAAAGGACTCTTTTTGACTGATCGGTCGTCAAGGGCTAATTTTTTTTTTGCAAAAATGTTAAAAATCGGATGCCAATCAATAAGAAATCGCGTTCTTTTAAATAATCTACTTGTTTGGTCAAAATTAATTTTGGCCACAAAATGGGTCAATTTACCCGTAGTGTATTGTATAATTTCTTTAGCAAAGACAATGGTGTCTTAGAATGGGCCCAGCAGGCTCTCTTTCAGCTGCAAAATAGGCGAAAAGGTCTTAAAGGATCCAGGGCAGTATAGCCGATCTATTGGGAATAAAACTAAAAGAAGTACAAATATTGTTGACAACTGTAGCCAGTGTACATCATCGTATGAAAAAAAAAAACAGAAATGTGACCAAACGTTCATTGTGAAGTCAACTTCTTACTTGCGTGGTACTAGACCAAAATGAATGACACCAACCAATAAATGTGTTCACGTTAAGTATCATGTCGGGAATTTTGTAGGCGGTACGTATCTACTAGGAAAAAATTTACTTTTGATGGTTTCATAGGATTTATATTTACTTTTGCTATTTTTGGAACGTTGTGTGTTTCCACCCCGCGATCGCGAAGAGAGTATGGAGGTTTGAAACGGTACGTAGGTCAAACAGCGAAAACAATTGAAAATTAAAAAAAGGGCAAAAAAAACAATTTGAACAATTTCTTGTGTGTACCAGCAGCTGTTAAAACAAGGATAAGGAAACAAAATCTAATTTTTTTTTTCGNTATTTACTTTTGCTATTTTTGGAACGTTGTGTGTTTCCACCCCGCGATCGAGAAGAGAGTATGGAGGTTTGTAACGGTACGTAGGTCAAACAGCGAAAACAATTGAAAATTAAAAAAAGAGCAAAAAAAAAAACAATTTGAACAATTTCTTGTGTGTACCAGCAGCTGTTAAAACAAGGATAAGGAAACAAAATCTAATCTTTTTTTTTCGTGAACACTGGTCACATTTTTAATTAGACCCAAATTTTAATGAAAATATTTGGTATTGGTTGTTTTGCAATTATCACTAGTCAGGCAATCCATTTAATCCTTTTTTCGGTGATAAAAGTAACAAGAATTGTTTGAAAACTCTCCGGAACAGTTTCTGAAAAGGTTTTTTTTTCAATATATTTGCATTCAGCGGTTAGTATCCGATTAGCGAATCCGTAATGGGAAAATATATTTTGGAAAGATTAACTCCGACTTATACGCTCCTCTTTTTATGGGAGTAATATTATTTTCATTGCAGTCTATATACATACATAAGGTACACTATATGTACATATCTACATATGTATTTAAAAAAATTTTCATTTTTAAGGTAGTTACTTCAAAGCACATTTCGTTGGTAATAAATCTAATTTTTTGCATTAAAATTAAGTCTCTGTGTGCAAATTTTCAGTGGTTTAAAAATATTTGAGGCGTGAAGCATACATTTTCAAATTCTTCACGAACTTATTAAACAACCTACGATAAATACCGCTAAATGCCAATTGTCGGTCAATAAATATGTACATACATACATATATTCACTAAATAAAATGGTAATAAATAAGAATTAAAATTAAATATTTTCAAGAAGAAAATGCGCTCGTGTGGGTGCAGTTATATTTATAAAAAAGATTAAATCTGGGATGCAACGCTCGAAAAATCAATAAAATCACACTGGTGGATTTCTTTGATCACAAATCAAGCGATAATTGAAAATTGCACAGATCAATTTATGTTCATACATACATACATACATATATAGGTATGTATGTCCTGTGGCTAGACTATTGCTGCTTTGAATGTTAAAGCCTTTTTTATGGATTACATGTTGGCAAATTTACACACACATTACTTTTTTTTTGTTGCAATTTTTGAAAATATTGAACAAACACTTTCGATACGATTTGCACACCGACCTTTATTTCAAGTAGTGTTTATATGTAGTACTATGTATGTATGTAACTCCAGCCTTAGCAAAATTTGCAAAGTTTACACTTTTCCGTTACAATCACAAGTCTATTAATTTGCGGGGAACTCAGAAATTTCGACAGCCAACACCAACACTTGTACTATTCGTACTATTTTGGCTTTGAACACTTCTCGATTAGTGGACACTTGTTTGCAGCACACAGATTTTCGAATGGAAATGCTCACACACGCTCGACACGATCTCGCTCGTCAATGGCTACATACTTATGATGATGGCAATAACGAAGGCGATGGCTTTGGTTGGCTAGCAAACAGACGGACAAGCGACGAAAGTCAAGCGAACGTCAGCCAACGATCGCGAAAGTGATATTTTAAATAAAAAAATGTACATATGTATATGTATGTACTATATAATTGTATGTGCGCGTGTGTGTAGGGACCAGGACAATGGGATAACCAAGTGGTAAGTAGAGCCAAAGATACACATATTTGTAGATATGTACAGTTGCTGCCAAAAATATGTAACCATGCACATCCACTCGTCGTTGCTGTGCATAACTGCCTATTGAACAACGTTGTTGAAAAATTTTCTGAGATAGGGAAACTTTTGTGATGNCAAAAATATGTAACCATGCACATCCACTCGTCGTTGCTGTGCATAACTGCAAGCATAGCAGCCTATTGAAAAACGTTGTTGAAAAATTTTCTGAGATAGGGAAACTTTTGTGATTAATTGTTTAGATCCTTAAGTTCGTCCATTTTGAAGTTAAACAACCAAATAAATTACAATTCTGTGGTGGAGCTTATAAGGAAGAAGCTCTTGTGCAGAGTGATCACGGCAGCAGAGGAAGAGGGGGCTCCCACTGCGATGTATAGACTAAGTGGAGCAGAACTTGGCTTCACTTAGCATTTCCAATTTTNAACCAAATAAATTACAATTCTGTGGTGGAGCTTATAAGGAAGAAGCTCTTGTGCAGAGTGATCACGGCAGCAGAGGAAGAGGTGGCTCCCACTGCGATGTATAGACTAAGTGGAGCAGAACTTGGCTTCACTTAGCATTTCCAATTGGCGTCAGTTGGCACAGAAGAGAAACGACTGGCGTGCTTTGTTGAACTCCACTCGCAGCCCTGCCCTGAGCCACTCATTTCGACTATAAGACTTCTGTAGTGTCTTCCAGGCTGAGGTCTCATCTATAATGGAGGCTATAAAAAAACCTTGTACTGATCTAAAAGGGTAAAGATGTGTTCATCTTTAGTGAGAGCCAGGCAGCAATTAAAGCTGCAAGTCAAGTCAAAAATTGTGCTGGAATGAAGCCGATCTAAGTAAGTGGCTAAGTAGAACAGTCTAAACCTCATTTGGGTTCCCGATCATAGGGCCATAGAGGGTAACTATATGGTGGATGGACTTATGAGATGGATACGACCAAGCAGATTATTCCAGACAAAGAACGTATTGATCTGCCCTTCGCCACTTGCAAGCTACTTTTAGGAGCCTGAGATGGATTCAAATTACGACCTGTCGAATTTCTAGCCACACTTGGCCTAGTTGGGATCAAAAAGGTCTCGAAGTGTATACTCTCTAAAAATGGAGGATATATCACACACAATTGGTGCTATAACAGGCCACCCGGTATTATCGAGAAGCAGATTGCGCTTTGTGGGGTTTCCTTTCTTTAATGACCTTGAAAAATTGGGAGATTTAACCCTGGGTGCCTGACGAGTTTCCTCGACGCCTCAGAATGGTTAAGCAAAGGGGAGTGAAAACTCTTAGTTGGCATAACAACGGGCCTTCATTTCGTGGCCTATCTTTGTCTCTGCGTAGCAATGACAGTCCACACCTTTCTGTCCACCTACCTGCTTACCAATTTAGCTGTAAAAATAGTAGATTGTGTGTGGTTGAGTCCAGAGATGAAATTTATGAAAATTATGAAATATAGAACGCCAGAAGCTAGTTATCTTCAGAGTTGACAAAACCTATAAGAAAGTGGGCTGCCTTTACCGAAATTACTCACAGAGACGACCATAAATTACCACAAAGAAGATTGGTAGAAGAATAAAATAGATACAACGGTCTTTGTTCTAACAGTTCCTTCTAGGCTGAAGTTTGAAGGTAAACCAGGTCAGTATATCTCAAATATTCCGAGTCGACTTTAAAAAGAAGGAAACAATTCCGTACATTAACAAACCCAGTCTTCAGAACAGGATGGAGAACAGGATGTTGAGGTATACATTCTGGTACATAATTGGAAGAAGTTTTTCTTCAGTGGGGCGTGAGATCCACAAATAACTTTCTTCCAAAAATATTCAGAAAGCACTAGGTCCTCTCCTTACCAACACCATTGGTAAGATTGTCGCAGAATAATGGCGCTCATTGTGGTCCTGTTTTTGCATTAACCTTTCTTTTTTGTTGGTAATGCATTTTGATTGAAAGTTAAGTTGGTATTTTAGTACGTTAAATAGTATGCCTACAAACAGAATTATTACTTCTTGATTTCTAAACATACAGTGCCAAATATACGAATTGTGTTGAACTAGTTTGTTTACTTATTTTTGACAGCTGCTGTACATATAGTTGTCAAGTTCCTACTTCTGGCAGTGGGCAGGTTATGGCGGCGCTAGATGCATTGTAGGACAACGTCTGACTTGTCACATGCTGAGCGGCCACAAAAATATATGAATACTTACTTACGTGCATACATACATTCATGCATACATATATACATTTGCAGGAGGTGGCATTTGTTGTTGCCGGCGGCGGAAATCACAAGCAAAACACCTACACTTGTATGTACATATGTATGTACATATCAACACATTGACAGCCATTATTGTTGTTGGCTTACCAAAACAACTTTTCTTGGCTTTTATTTTTGTTTCTAATTAAAAATACATACTCTTATTCAAATTAAATATTTTTGCATGCAGCACCCGGAAATTTATTTACATACACACATATATATTGTATATGTATACGTTCTTCTTTTGCACAGCACTTGAAAGAAAATTATTATTTTTCCTCTGCGCCCAATGAAATTATTAAAATTTTCAGAAATTTTTCGACGCCAGCATTTTTTCGCTTTTCATTAAAATATGCAAAATATCCGTGTTGAAAATCACAAATTAGCATGCAACACATACGGA
>NW_016158515.1:51623-64069 GCF_001687245.7 Rhagoletis zephyria | reverse complement strand
TGTATACGTTCTTCTTTTGCACAGCACTTGAAAGAAAATTATTATTTTTCCTCTGCGCCCAATGAAATTATTAAAATTTTCAGAAATTTTTCGACGCCAGCATTTTTTCGCTTTTCATTAAAATATGCAAAATATCCGTGTTGAAAATCACAAATTAGCATGCAACACATACGGACAAACATACAAACATGGAAAAAAATATTATAGCTAATGAAGAGCGAAGGAAAAAAATGCATTAAATATAAGTACTTATTACATAGTACATGCATGTGTACATGTATAATGACTACATAAGCATGTACATGTATGATTATGAATGCAGCAATTTGCATTAAATAATACGAAACAAATTCATTCCCATTCAGTTCGGTCTAGCGCTCGTCAAACCAATTCAGATGCTGTATGGATTGGACAAGCAAATGTAAGTTTTTACATTCAGTACATAAATAGTGTGTACAGTTGGCGAAATAAGTAAGTTGTCATAGAGGAAGTAGAAGCTTACAAACTTTGTTTTATTAAATAAATAGTTTAAGTATGTATGTATGTACATTAAAGTGGTCCAAAAATGTATGTAAAAAATTAAGGTCGGATTTTTAATGCCGCCACCCCCGAGGATTGCTATATTCCGAAAAAAATATACCCATATTTTTTTATTTTGAATTTAAAAAAAAATTAAGGTAGTGCTCAAAGCGCTCAAAGTTTTCCATGTATTTTATATAGAGAAAAAACATCTTTTCGTAGAAATAGTGTAGAATTCTTGAAAATCAATATTTTTCGATCGGAAAACTTTACTTATCTTCAGGAGATTCCCAGTAATAATACTCAATTGTTTCTTTAACAATTTTTTCATGGTAACTATATTTTATAGGTCCTAAGCCCTTAGAAAATGCAATGGGGGACCAATAAAAAATCTTTAATCATAAAAAATGGTTAAATAAACAATTGGATATTAGTCTCCTGAAGAGAACGATAGTTTTCCGGTCGAAAGGTATTGATTTTAAAGAGTTGTATACCATTTCTACGAAAAATTATTTTTTCTCCCTAAATATTTTTTGAAAAAATAGGGGTATATTTTTTTCGATATAGAAAACTCCGACTTTATTTTTTTGGACCACTCTAATGTACATATGTAAAAAAATTAGTTTTTAGTCTGACTGTAAATTCCGAAGGAATGAGAAAAATTATATTTTTTTTTCGAAACTGCTTGTTCAGCGAACCTCTCTTTTGGTACGAGCTAATATATGTATGTATATGTAATTCTCGAAAAACAGATTTTTTAAGAGATTCTTTTTCGACTTTCTTCTTGTTAATCCTTGTAATCATTCATAATATGGTATCAAAAAAGATAGATTGTTGATTTAAATAGTAGTGCTGGGACATGACTTAAGGTCAAAGTCTTGGCTGGTATAAGTTCTAATAAAAGGTTCGAAGCTTCCAAGCTGGTCCAACCAAACGGCCTTATAGTTTCTTTCGAAGTTGCTCTGGTGTTTTGTAATTTATTCTCCTCTCGTAATATGATTGAAGCTGAGTACAGTGGAAATGGGCTTCGCGTAAACCCAACCAAAATTACATTTGTTATATTCACTAGAAGGAGAAGATGGGATTGTTTAATTCTGATCACACTTAAAGGAATGACAAATGCGATTTCTTCTTTACTAAACTATACAAGTTAGTATAAGATCCCCAAAGCTTTCGTGATATTTTAGTAATATAAACAGTAACGAGTAGTCTGTCAACAAGGGGGATTCTTTGGATCTGTACCTCTATGAGAAGACCCACTATTAGTTATGCGTCAGTGCTATGCTGTAGCAGAATGTCAATAAATGCGTTAAATATATACTTGCTCAACTTCAAAGAAGAACCGCCATCCTTTTCAATGCCTCAGAACAGTACGCCCCTATTACCCTTGTTGAGGTATTCTACAATGTTCCGGTGATTGACGCCGAGTGCTGGCTTAATATCAACACTGAGACTGGATTTGCATATTGTTAAATGGCGCCGAAACTACAAACCGGATTCTGACTTGGTCACTTCACTTTTCTCTTGGAGAATATGCTTCGTTAGATGTGGACCACGTGCTGGAAAATATCTGAAGAGCTAGGGGCTTACGCGTCTGTAGGGCCAGCCAAGTTGCATGCGAGGTTTTGGCCAGCTATCCAACTATTTAAAGTCTAGTTCGGTAATGCAAAACTCAGCTAAAATATATTGGAAATATAACGAATTTGTTTTACTGTGGTTGGCAGATCACTTGGGACCCCTATTGTGAGTATCGACTAGTAGTAGATAAACGGCTATTATCCGATTATCGCTTTTCCATGGTATTGTGAATGTCGATTTCTCGCTGAATAAGCGACTGTGATTAGTTTTTAGTCGCTCATCCTTCCTAAACTGATTATTTGTAGAAGGATGTGCGCCTATTATGCATTCGCACTGACTTATTGAAAGAGACAACGACGTTCACAATACCATGGAAAAGCGGAATAATAGTCGCTTATCTACTACCAGTCGACACTCGCAATAAGGGTGCTAGCCATCTGTGTGGAGAGAGCTCAGTGCAGTATTTCTTGGCCCTCAACTAATTAAAGCTCTAGCACCTTCGACCATGGAAGCCACCGTCAGGAACTGAGTGAATAATTAAATATTGAGCGCAGCAATGACTGAGAGACCTAGAAGGGCTGGCTACAGATGGACGAAACTTATATTGCCCTCCATCTTAGAAGGTCTTTCTAGGGATTTGCGTTTCAACTAATCTTTTTGCGTACTGGCAACTTATTTTCGAACTATTTCAGTTAAACACAGCGGTAATTCCACAAGCACAAAACAGAAATGTATGTATAATGTATTTCAGTATACGTCTTTTCTCAAATTCATACAAAAGAACATGCAATTTCTCAGAAATATCACTTTAAATGTTGTTACACTACAGCGAACCGATCAAGTTAAATATCTAGGTTTAATCCTGGATAGGAAATTAAATTGGGGATCTAACATCGATCCTCAAGCCACAGCAGTTTTATACTAGTGCACCAGGATTATCGGCAAAAATTGGTGTCTGCTGCTCAAGATCGTAGCATGAATCTACACCGCGGTGAATCTAGATGCTCTAGGAACACTTCTGAATCAAAAAGAAAATAAAAAATGTCGCTTACGTCCTTTTGGCGGTTAGGGATCGATATGCTCTCAATAAAAAGGTAATGAAAGGGACAAGGTTCAAGGGCTGGCTTCTCTACTGATAACAGGAGTCATGAAGACAATAGACACTAAAGCGCTCAACTGAGTACTTGTATTTCATCCGACGGATCTGTACGTAAGAAAGATGGCATGTAACACAGCCAGGCTTAGGCTAGGCTTAACGCGACCATGAAATGGACTCATCCACATATTCGTCGTGCAACTGGCAACATCCCACCCACCTGCACTGCCAACACCAAGTTCATGACCCGTATTCCCTCAATGGAGGGAGGAATGGTCGTTAGATACAGTCAGGGAAAGAGGATCAATCCATGTCTACACGGGTGGATCAAAACTCGACATTAGAGTTTGGGGTGGGGTTTATTTGGAACAATTAGGTGAATCATTCAGCTGACGCCTTCCAGACTAAAGCAGCGGAACTGATGGGTATCACTGGTACAGTGTGATACGATTCTGATGTCTACATTTCCATTGACTACAGCCAATCGGCCATTAAATCTCTGGAAAAAATGTCGCTGTCAATGCCGCCGCTCTGAGACATTCCGCACACACATTGGCTGGGTAGCTGGCCATTGCGCTATTCAGGGAAATTGCAAGGCTGACGAACTCGCACGTCATGGAAGGGCAACAAACATGTAAATTTCAACAGAATGAAAAATTCATAGAAATACCCAATGAAAGATGGCGAAGAGAACCGACCAGCCATATTGCCAAAACACTCTGGCTAGCCATAGATGTTCAACGTACTATTTAAGACTCTACTTAATCTAAGGAGGTAGGACATTCGCTTAGTAACTTATTTTTCTCGTCCACTGTACGTGCGTTCTTATTGAGCTTCATAAAAATACATAAATGTACAGATGTAATTAAAATTAAGCGATTAAAAATCCTTTCCTATGATTTTGCACTCATCCAATGTTGGCATTTTTGATTGAGTTACAATTCACACACACGTGCCAATTGTATGTATGTGTGCTTACGTTTTACACATATGTATGTTTGTATCAACAATGTAGATTCTATATGCATAAGTAGATGTATGCTTAATTCGTGGGTGGACCGCAGAAGCTGTTGCGTATGTACATATATTCAAGTACATACATATTTATGTACATACATATGTATACTCGTATGTATCTTCGCGTGTTGGCTTGCTGCAACATTGCTACAGTGATGCCAGATTGTGGGTAATTTCCCTCTTTGAGGAATATTTTGCATCAAAAATTATTTAAAGGGAAAAAAGGGACATTTCATATAAATAAGGGATTTTCTTTTGACGCAGTTATTGTTGCATAATTGATCAAAATTCAAGAATATTCGACATTCTTACGTAATTAATCGTTCTGAAGATGTGATGTGGAGTGAAATGGTATATAATTGTTAAAAAGTATAAGGACAATTTCGAAAATTTTCTTACGTTAACCAATTCAAGCGCTGAGTAAGAAAGAATCTTTTCAGTTGTAACTGGTGTTTCATGTAAAAAGCGGAACAAATTATCTGATGANCAGCAAAAAAATGAAAGTGAAAAATTGAATGATTGAAAAAAATGCAGAAAAAGGGGTTTTTTCTTAACAGCGGTCGGCCTTCGGCTTCTCATAAAAATACACTTGCCATTCGGAGTCGGCGTAAAACTGTAGGTCCCTCCCCTTTGTGTGACAACATCAAGGGGACCGCCACAATTTGGAGGAAAAGCACATATGTGTAAGCGCCAAACTATTATTATTATTTTATATGAATTTTACTTCTTTACTACTGAAACATGGGTATGTTTAAATTCGTTGGGAATTTTGTGGGATAAATTTTCAAGATGTGGGTAATTGAGGGATTTTTTCCCCATTTTCGTGGGATTTTTAACAGAGAATGTCTGGCATCACTGCATTGCTAATGTCGTCGCATTGCCTAAAATTTTCGTGAAGATTAATATCTGTCGGCTCTCATGTGAATGCACTTGTATTTACAAACATACATATGTATGCATGTACTAAGTATAGCATACTTTAGAATAATACATTCGCTTTTAATACTCATATATATAATCAAAACAATTAGATCTCAAAAGTTTAATACATACTTAACAACAGACAATACGATTCAAATCTTCCTGGGACTGTCAGCATTTTTAATTTTCATGCTTGTTTTTGTTTCTATTTCAAAAAATTCGACGCGACATGTCGCGACATAATGATTTTTGAATTTCGCAATCCAATTTTTTTTTTAATTTCTTCGAACTTAACATAATAATTACAACTCGAAATTAAAAAAAAAAAAAACCCGTACTACTGTTAATTGCCTCATGTCTTTCAATCCTTGTCTAATCCTTACTACTTACTTTAGTAATCCTTACTACTTAGTTTAGTAAGGATTAGATATGGATTAGGTAAGGATTAGTGATATGAGACACATAACAGTCGCAATTAATTTGGAGTTGTGTCCTTATTGCAGACGCCCATAGATATGTACACAAAAAATATATAATAAACAGGGACCGAACATAACAGTTATTGATGATACCAATCGATTTCTTTTTCACCGAGGCTCAAATTGGAAAATAAATTTTTATTTGCAATTTTTAAGAAAAATTAAAAAATATAACAATTATTTTTGATTTTTATATTATGTATATGTATTGGATAACAGTTATTGAAGGCTTTTATTTATAAAAGTCATCAATAAAAACCATTCAGTGACTTTTACTTTTAAAAGTCATCAATATAAATCAGTCAACGACTTTTATTTTTTAAATCATTCGTATAAAAGTCATTAACATTTTTCGCAGTTAAGAATGTGTTAAGAAACAAAGTTTACTACGACTTATACAAACGACTTTTATAAGTATGATTTAAAAAATAAAGGTCAGTAACTGATTTATATTTATGACTTTTATAAATAAAAGTCTTCGATAACTGTTATCTAAGACATACAATTTAAAAATCTATAATAACTGTTATATGAAGATTATTTAGATAAAGATCAAAAATAATTGTTACTTTGGGAGTCAGAAATAACGGTTATTTAAGGAGTAATTAAATAAAAGTCAAAAAACAATTGTAGTGATTTTTTAATAAAAGTTGTAACTGTTACGGTCCCTGATAACAAACTTTCATTTATCAAGAAAAGTACATACTTAACGATTTAAAGATATATTATACATTTATAATAATAAACAATAGTATCGCAAATGCTTCAAAAGGAAATTTATCCTATCTTAACAGTTTGACTTGTATCTATCGATGATCCTCTGTAATAACTAAAGAAACCCCCGTAGGCTCATTGTGATACGGTAAAGAAGATGCTCATAATATTCTTCTCTAAAGTTTAGTATGCAGCTCTCAAGAGAAGCAAAAACTCCATATAAAAAAAAACGCTGCAGAAATGGCGAAGAGATTTTCTTGTGCCAAATTTCCTTAAGGCAGTACGGAGTTCTTAAGAAATTTGCTATACTTTCTACTACGGGTTTCTAAAGTTTTTTTTTNTGTGCTTACACATGGTGATATTATAAAATAATTGGGGCTCGAAATCTCATGCAAATGCATGTTTTTATTGGGCATCTTCAAATGTAAATGGTTTAGTTATCCTTCCGAATCATGAAATTTCCTTTAAAATGGCATTCAATCGTTAGTGCATATTTTGCAAAAAATGCCTGTTTCTGCTTATTAATTGCGCACATTTTAGTATATTTTTCAATAAACGCATATGGTTTTGGCATATTTGTTTTTTATTTACAACCATTTAAATTTAGTGCGAAATGTCTTGACAAACAAAATTGGCTAACATCTTTTCCCAAATATCCATCAGAATATCTTCTCGGATAGTCAAGCAGCGATATGACTAAAATGAGTAAACCAATCTACCTTTTTGTCGCTTAAAAATATTTGTATTTCAGAACAATTGTTTCGACACGTGCATGGTGTCATCAAGCATGCATCTGCGCTGGATTAGCAATTGGCCAGCGTCTATATGTAGCTTTAAAATAATAAATTAAATTTTGCATTTATGTAAGTACTGTAATTTTAAGCTTTTTAGTAAAAGTATGCAGAGACTGTCATATTTTGTATTTTACCTTTAATTTTATTTGTATTTGCTATGTTCCGGTTCGGTGCTCCTATGGCGCGTGATAATGGCGCATTTGGGCAGATTGCCCAAAGTAGTAATTACCTATAAAATAATTGCTTAAGGGCATTTTCGAGTATTTTCGTATTTAATTTTTAAAATTTCTAATTATTCGGGTATGTTCGCAACAGCAACAAAGAGAAAGCGTTTGTTTATGTGTGTTCGCGTTGAAAATATTTTAGAATAATTTACTTAGCTATAGTGCGGCTGCTATGGTGTAGACGTTAGCAGTGCGCGCTATCACTCCGCAGGGCCTGGGCTCAGTCAAAGGAACATCACAAAAAATATAGAAAAATGAATTTTTCTTAACAGCGCACACTGGGGCTTTTACATAGAGGGCGATGCTCAAAACTCATTTTTCGAAAGTTGGTTTTTAAGATAAAAAATATATACCAGCAGAGTCATAACAAAGTAGCAAATCTCGTGTATAAACATTGGGTTCCGAACTATTACCAGTTGCCGCGTACAACAGCTCAAAATTAACTTTTCGGTCAGAAATTTTTTTTTCCGATATCGAAAGCGAGCTCATATGTGTTAATAAAGGCTGTCTTATTATGTTTAAGGTTACTATTAGTTTAGAAGGAACTATGTCGACACTATTAATCCCCCATCTGAAGAAACTTCTCTAAACTGCCGCATGTTTTTTTTCGAATCACGAAATAAAGATTTCATAGCGTGTCGTGAACGTTTTAGCCGAAAATTTTCAGGGAAAGCTAACCTTGAAGATGTATTTTATCGTCTACTTTATTCTTCTGATCCTCATATTACGAGTTTAAGACCTTTACAAACAGTAAAAAGAAAATCATTTGATCCAGAAGTAAAAGACATGCTTTTAGAAGAGAATTTTGAATATACCCAACCTGAATCTGATGATTATATAGACGAATAAAATTTGTATCGTGCCTTGTACTGTTTTGTTATTGTTTCTATTTTAAGTAATCTTTATGGCCCGTTACCATAATTACTATTATCAATGTACAATGAATTAGTTTTTCAGTGTTTAGAACACGAAGTGACTTATTGGAAATAGTGGATAGTCTGGGTTTATTATTTTTCTCGACATATTTTTCAATTTAACAAAAAAAAAAATTTGTTGAACAGTGTTAGTACACAAAATAATGAAATAATATTATAAAAATAATATTATATTTCCGTTTTGGATGTGTCTTTGCAGTTTTCAGGGGAAAAATCCGGTTACAGACTTTTGAGCACCAACTTGTATGAAGCGGCCCCATTGTGCAGCGGTCGCCCCTTGGCAGGCAATGGTAAATCTCCGAGTGTATTTCTGCCTTGAAAAACAGCTTCTCATAAAAATACAATCGCCGCTCGGAGTCGGCGTAAAACGGTAGGTCTCTCCCCTTGGTGTGACAACATCAAGGCGCACGCCACAAATCGGAGGAGAAGCTCGGTCAAACACTAACATATGTGTAAGCGCCAATCTATTATTTTTATTATAGTACATATCGAACGACCTATCTCAGACTTTTATTGAAAAACACCCTATCTCATAATTTGGTTAACGAACGCCCTATCTCAGAATTCGGCTCAAAATAGAGTTATCTCACTTCAAAATGTATTGAAAATGTGCTGATATAGAGCGTTTTTGAATCGGCAGCTGAGNTGAACGCCCTATCTCCGAATTTTATTGAAAAACACCCTATCTCATAATTTGGTTAACGAACGCCCTATCTCAGAATTCGGCTCAAAATAGCCCTATCTCACTTCAAAATGTATTGAAAATGTGCCGATATAGAGCGTTTTTGAATCGGCAGCTGAGATAGGAAACACATTCGTAAATTACTGAACAAATCTCTGTACGAATAATTTTGTATATTGTACGAAGGCATTCTTAATAGCTACGTANCCACTATTGAAGTTTCGAAAAAAAATTTGTACACTTTAATTTAAAAAATGTCTAATTTATTGCATTTTCTTCTATTTGCATGCACTGTGCATCGTTCACTCAATTTTACATCCCTCGCACTGAAAATAAAATTTCATACAATTTACGAAATCTTACGATTCTTTTACGAAACACATTCGTAAATTACTGAACAAATCTCTGTACGAATAATTTTGTATATTGTACGAAGGCATTCTTAATAGCTACGTATGGTTTTAAAATTTACGAAATCTACAATTCTGTATTCGTACAATTTACTTAATACTTTCGTACATAGAACAAATGCAGATTTTTTTTTTTTAATTCGTACAACAGACAAATATTTTCGTACAATATACTAAATTACCGTCAGTTTAATATTTCATCATATTTTTATGTACCGCGTGTCATTTCGAAACTTCTGGTTGGCTACTGTGAGACGTAGAATATAATTTTAAAAGTTTTAAGAAGGTTTTGCTGGATAAAAATACAATATAAAATTAAATGTTAAAGCTGTGGATAAATGCTTTTAAGCATACCATGTTTTTAACATCACCCACGCTGAGCCTTGCTCTGCANAACGTATGGTTTTAAAATTTACCAAATCTACAATTCTGTATTCGTACAATTTACTTAATACTTTCGTACATAGAACAAATGCAGACATTTTTTTTTAAATTCGTACAACAGACGAATATTTTCGTACAATATACTAAATTACCGTCAGTTTAATATTTCATCATATTTTTATGTACCGCGTGTCATTTCGAAACTCCTGGTTGGCTACTGTGAGACGTATAATATAATTTTAAAAGTTTTAAGAAGCTTTTGCTGGATAAAAATACAATATAAAATTAAATGTTAAAGCTGTGGATAAATGCTTTTAAGCATACCATGTTTTTAACATCACCCACGCTGAGCCTTGCTCTGCAATGTGGGACTTCATAAATAGGCAATTTCGTCAGTTATCTATCAACGGCAAGCCCAAGCCCGGAACAGACACACTACTTAACGACATTTTAAGTAAGTTCATGTATGGTTTTTCATTGAAACTTGCCTTTTAGGCGCCTTATAATTTTCTTTTCATTTATAGTCGAGAAAGGAAACAAACATCGAAGAAGCTGCGAATGTGCCAAGTACCTCCACATAAAAATATGGCAAAACATTTTGTTAAAGGAAAACGCTTAAAATTAAGAATAAAAGCAAAGTAAAAGTGTTGTGTTATAATTCGTCTTATGTTTTTTACAGTGTATTGAATGAAAGCAATCGGATGATCTATGAAACAACAGCAGATTTTAGGAAAATAATCTCGTTAAATATACGAACTACTTTGTGCATTTTACAAAAATTTCGTAAAAAAATAAAGAAATAGTACGAAATTCTTTAGTAAGTAGTACGAAATTCGTTCGTAAATAGTACGAATACGTTCGTAAAATGTACTAGAATCTGATGTGTCATATTTTCGTAGTATGTACGAAAACGGTTTTATACAATCAACGAAAACTTTCGTGGCTCAAAATGACGAAAACTTTCGTAAAATGTATGCAAATTTTCGTTATATTTACGCAGACTTTATTTTCAGTGCGAACAATAAGTGCAATTCAAGACCTTTAATTCGAGCCAAAGCCCTAGGCCCCCTGGGAGCCTAGTTATAACAATATAGTAGTATAAACCAAGCTTCGAAACTGCTGTACTAGGTTTTACTCCGAAATTAGAAAAAATTGCGTAAAATGTCGAATGAAATTTCGAAGTTTAACTGACTTGTTGTTCGAGGGATATAAAAATGTGTGAAGGATGCACAGATGCATGCAAATCATAAAAAATGCAATACATAATGCATTTTTCAAATTGAGGGGTTTGAAATTTTTTTTCCATTTTTAAACAGTGGAATCGTGTTTCTCGTCTTAAAATCTATAATGTTAGTATAATAAAAAATACAAAAAAAGTTTTTTTTTTATATCCATTGGATTTTGCATGCTTTTTTCAAAGAACTCTAGTTTTGACAAATTTTTTTAAGGTCAAGAAGTGATTGTAGCTGAATGGCAATATTTTTCCTTGAAAGGAAATTACATTAGCTTTCAAAGCCATTTTGTTGCATTTCAAAATATTGCTTCTGTCGAAAGCGCTACGATTAATTGACATGAAGGGTTAAAAAATTACACTGTGTGACGTCGAGTTAGCTCGAATATACTATTTTTCAGTCGAGAAATGTAATTTTGAAACTTTAAAATTAGTACGGTGTATTTTTCTCAAAGACATATGACTTATAAAGATGTAATTCATTTATAAACAATATATAATGTAATAAAATAAAATGTCTATCATACTTGGGCGTAAACAATTTTTGATTTTTATTTCGCCCCGAAAATTGAACTCACGATTAAGCTCTGTACATATGTGCATGTAAAAACATACTTGCCTCATGACAAATATTAAACTACTAATGAGTTCATATGTGAGCTATTTTTTTTTTTTAATACACTAAAATAACGTAATCCATGAAAATCAGCCAAATGGGTTAATATGCGCCAGTAAACATGTAGATATGTATCTTTTCTGAAATATTTTTAAACCTTCCATAGCAAAATATGTTCGCGACCTAGACAATTTTATTTATTTTTAAACACATATACATACCTAAATACAAATAATGCTGCCCAAAATAAGCAGCTGTATTGTAGTCGACGCCACAAAATGCCAAAATGTTGTGCATCATTAACTCTTTTAATTCTTTTTTGTTGCGGTAAACTATAATTTTTGCAAGATTTTAGCTTTGAGCGTATTACTTTTGCGGCATTCATTCAAAAACTTTTACATGTATATGCGGACAGTTTGCCGGTGCGGTTATATACTTGCATACATACATATCGCACATTTACTGACAGACAATCATAACTCAAACAATGCGATTTTTCAACATAAGCGTTCAAAGTTTTTAATAAATTATCACAAGGGCTCGGATTTTGAAGCGATATCTGAAGCTTCGGAGGCGTTTCCGAGATAAAAGTATGTATAGTTCAATTCGTATGTCCCAGAGTCAACAAGTTAAAGGCTATTCGGTAATTATACCCGAGCGCACTTGTGCACAAGGGTATATTAATTTTGTTCACATAACGGTTGTTTGTAACAGTCAAAAGAATCGAGATAGATATAGACAAATGTATACATAAATGATCAGGATGAAAAAAGAAATCGATTAAGCCATGTCTGTCTGTCCGTCCGTCTGTCCGTCTGTCCGTCCGTCCGTGTACACGATAACTCG
>NW_016158515.1:51402-51598 GCF_001687245.7 Rhagoletis zephyria | reverse complement strand
TGGTATTGAAAATGGGCGAAATCTGACTGTAACCACGCCCACTTCCCATATAACGGTAATTTCCAGAAATACGAAAACTGCGATATTTTACTAACTAATGAAGATAATTCACTCAAAATTGACATTTACAATAACTTTTAGACGAAAAATAAGAATATTATAAATTTTTGGAAAATGGGCGTAGCCACGCCCACTT
>NW_016158515.1:51108-51255 GCF_001687245.7 Rhagoletis zephyria | reverse complement strand
TGGGCGTAGCCACGCCCACTTATGGTTACATGTGTATATCTCGGTAACCGCTGCACTAATTTCTTCCAAACTTGGCACAGTTGTTGGCCTTGGTACGTCATAAAAAATCGCCGAAAATTTTTAAAATCGGACGATAACCACGCCCAC
>NW_016158515.1:42437-51098 GCF_001687245.7 Rhagoletis zephyria | reverse complement strand
ACCGGTGCCATTTTCAATGTAATTTTTCATAAATTTCCTTATAAAACACGATTAGTATTAGGTTCTATCTTCTTAGTTTAAATATCCGTGTAAAACCCCTTCGGGAAACCCTTATAAAACGGAAAAACTTGGCAGCACTGTATAGTTTTCGACGATTTTCTACGATTTTCGTCATTTACTTATTTATTGGCTTAATTTATGACTTACGCAATGCGGCTGATTAATTCTTAAGCGACTTTAAAAAAGTGCGAGATTATCAATTCGTTGGAATATTTTGTTTTATATATGTCACCGCATAACTTTTGACCATGTTAACCGATTTCTATAATTTTTTTTTTTAAGAAGGGTGCTCAGAGGTGGTCCCATAAAAATTTGGTTTAGATCCGATCATTGGATCATGAAGAAGATAACGGTACTTTTAAATTTTTATGTGAGAATTGAAGTCTGTTTTGTTTTTAACCGACTTTCAAAAAAGGAGGAGGTTATCAGTTCGTCGGAATATATATATATATGTTTTTATGTATGTTACCGCATAACTTTGGAGCACGTCAACCTATTTCGATAGTTCTTTTTGCATCGGAAAGGTAGTGTCCCAGAGNGTTTTTTATGTATGTTACCGCATAACTTTGGAGCACCTCAACCTATTTCGATAGTTCTTTTTGCATCGGAAAGGTAGTGTCCCAGAGGTAGTCCCATACCAATCTGGTTTAGATCCGATCATTAGATCATGAAATATATATATATATATGAGAATTGAAGTCGGTTTTTTGTTTGCTAAAAATGACTTGTTTGCTTAATGAATAAATAAGCATCTGTGCCTACTGATTTATCGCAGTATNTATTTGCTTAATGAATAAATAAGCATCTGTGCCTACTGATTTATCGCAGTATATGTATATCTGCCAAATACCGTTACATGGGAGGTAGGCGTGGTTATTGTCCGATTTCGCCCATTTCAATACCATCCGCCCTTGGCTCAAAAGAAATTCGTTAAGATATCTAAAATTTTACTCGAGTTATCGTCTGCACGGACGGACGGACGGACATACAGTTGCGACATTATAGATTTCTCTTTTCATTCTCAGCATTTTGGTATATATATAAGTCTAGATTTATTTCGATTCATTTACAGATATTAAAAATCTCTGCTGATAAGTGATTTGTAGATGATTGGAATGGAAAGTAATAACAGTATTTTAAATTTATTTATTTATTTTAAGATTTTATTTTTTTTAATTCCTAAAATTTTAATTTTTTCGAATTTATTTTCCATTTTTAGGTTATTTTTAAGAATTATTAAGAGCATTTTGTAATTTTTTAGGATCTTTTTTTTTCTTCACTATGAAGAAAATGGGGATAAATATTTTCCGAGGTATGCGAAGATTACACAAAATTTTAAATAAAAATTATTGCGCAATATATATGAAGCCATGATCTAGCGCGAAACTCTGCATTATTATCTCAAAAATGACATTATTTGAGTTGTGACAGTCTTTTGATAACTAAGCGATATGTAGCTGCATAAAGGTATTTCAATTTTATGTGCCGTTAAAGATTAGGTTTTCTATTAAATTGCATTGCATAGCACACGTAGAAGGCGGCAGAAAGCATATATTTTTTTTTTAAATAAAAATAACACATTTTGGTTAACACTTGCGTAAATTCTTTAAATTAGCAACTATTTAATTAAGCCTAAATTAAGTTGCGTTAAGTTAAATACATCTGTAAGTGAATAAAAATAAAAATGAATAATTGTGATGTGTTCGTTGCAGGTGTGCACATTTGCTTGTAGGCCAAGGTTTATGCAAACGCACGAACCAATTTCAGTAACAAAATGTTAACAAGCAAATACAGTAAATAAAATTAAAATACAAACACACACAAACAACTTAAAATTTATAACTAAATTACTAAATTAATTGATGTACATAAAGGGGAAAAAAATTGAAGCGGCAAATATAATTAAAGCAAAAAGCAGCAAAAAAAAATTAAATATAAATTCTGCAACGAAATAATTTCTTGGAAGCGCTTTTATTACTGCGAGTATTTATGTTTGGGCGCATGCGTATTGAAACTCATTTAGAACACCGATTTTTTTTCTGGTGCTATTCCGTACCAAATTTGTATGCTTTATTTATTTCTGTATGTCATGATTGTGAGTTTTACAAAGTTTTTAATATGCTCCGAAATTTGTAAGTGTTACATTTATTTTCGCACTATTCTTTGTATGAACTAAGTAAGTAACTATCGATAAGATTTTCGGTAGTTTTCTTTTGGCAGCTTAACTGAGTCAATATTCAATGACATTTTCTTTTTACAAATATTGACTTAAATTGTTTGCGTGTATTTGTGCTGTAACTGTAATTGGTTCTTACGTTTAACACATATGTACATATACATATACATATATATACATCATAACAAATGACAATTTTCAAAAGCTTACACCACTTACATACAAAACAAAATGACACATTTAAGAATGCAGTTTAAAAGAATAAATTCAAAACATGTTAAAAGTTTTGGGCTTAATTAGAAAATAATTGCTAATTTAAGATTTTCAGCGCATCCTTCTTGACTAACTTTCACGCTTTGCTATTCTTAGATATTTTTTCTTAGAAAATTTTCACTTCTAAAAGTTTGTTTGTAAAGTTTTTAATCTACCTTTATGGCGAAGCTGCCGTTGGGTATGTCCTTTCCGCCGAATTTCACATTGATATCATAATCGCCTGGATCCTTGAGCGCATAGTAAATATCGAAGAAGCCATCCTTCTCCAAGATATCAATATCAACGATTTCGCTATGGTCAAAATATGTACATACATACATTATAGGCAAACTACACATTTCTATTAATCCTCGTCTCAGGTACTTACCGTCCGGACTTGTGATCTGTAATCTTGCACGTCACCGCGCCGTCGCCTGCGTCACGCGCGTCCACAGTCAAGTGGCTTTTGCTGCCAGATGCTTGTATTTTCGGCGCCTTCTCGACTAGCTTACATTTTTTCGCCTCACCCGTGGGGAATGCTTCGAGTTTGAATGGCGATCCCTCAATATCCTTATCGCCATACTTAATGCTGACATGATAGGTGCCACATTCATCGGGAACGAATGAAACCACATATGTGCCGCTACCGACCTCTTCCAAGCGTGGCGCCAACTTTTTACCCTTCGGGTTCTTGATCGCAATATTGATGTCATCTTGACCGGCTGTTTTTGTGTCGATCTCGAATTCGGCTGGTAGTGAGGCGGGTGTTTTCTTTTTCTCATTGACGCCCTTAACTTTCACTTTGGTCGCCTCTGATTTGGGGAATACGGTCATCACGAATGGGCTATATGCAATTAATAAAATTAGTTCCATTTATATAGATACATATATGTAGATTTCAACAATATCAACGTTACCTGCATGGCACTTCTTCGTCGGCAAACATAACTTGGCACGTTAGCACCGAGCCCTGCTTTGGTGGTACATAGTGCACAGCATATATGCCATTACCCTTATCCTCAACGTGCAGATTATCCACTGGCACACCTTCTGAGTTGGTCAACTTAACCGCTATGCGGCCGGGCCCAGCTTCGGCGACGTCTACATTGAAATACGTTGGTACACTTTCGCGCACTTCACCATGCTCAATGCCGGGTCCGTATACTTTCACCTTGCGCGGATCTACTGTCTCTTCGACCAGCACGCGGAATGGTGAGCCAGGTATGTGCTTGTCTGCAAATCGTATTGTTATATCGTACTCGCCGGGGTCTGTGGCTAAATACTCGACATCGCAACTACCATCACGATTATCTGTGCAGGTCATTTTTGCTTCGGATGGTCCTTCAATGGCCAGTGAGAGTCCGCCATTGCCGGCACCGCGTGTCTCTACAGTGAATTTATTTTGCTGATTGGTCAGACCCTTCTCCAGTCCAGGGCCGTAAGCTTTGCAACGCGAGGGATCACAACCACTCTTTACATGCACCACAAACGGCGAACCGGGTACGGGAATGTTGTCGTAAAGCAACTCAATGGTGTGACGACCGGCCTCGAAGGGAGTGTAGGCAATGCGGAAGATATCATCAGAAGGTCCGGAAACGATCTTGCTAGGCAGCACTTTACCCTTGGGGTCAAAGATGGCACAAGAGAGTTTTGTCGAGTCGATGTTGCTGCCAACTTTGCTCATATCGACCATAAAGTCCGTGGGGGCATTCATGATGACGCCTGTTAAGTGAAAGAAGCGAGAGTCAAATGGTTGCTTATTGAATGAGTAAGCTTAGAAACGCGGAATTGCAATGCAAAAAAATAACAAGTAAACGCGATTAGTGTAGAAGTGAAAATAGCGGCGTTTACCCACCAAGCTACGCAAAAATCAACGGTACTGCGATCTCATGAAAGTTTTTAAAGATGACGTTGGAATTTTTGTGTAGCTTCGGTAGTAAACGAAATAAGATTCAGTACGACCCAAATACTTTTTTCGAACAGAATTGGTACAAAGTTTAGCAAGAATTTTGCTATGTGTTCGAACGCCCATAGATTGCATATCAGTTCTCGGGGGCTTACATGCTTTCAAAACAATTATTTAAAGTTACTGTTAGATTTGTTATTAGTTGCAAATAAGGAACGAACATAATAAACGCTTAGACTAAGAAAACTGGTGTGGCTTAGAGGACCAGTTGCTATGGCACACAAAAGCAGTTGGTTAATTTGGTAGGCATTTTTTTTAAATATCGGTTTCATAAAGTTCAACATTGCGTTGACCATTTTGCTGATCGTACTTGTTTGAGTCACGCATGCGCTTGCGGGTTGGCTGACAACAGTAACGGCGAAGCATCAGGAATACATCGAAAGAAAACAGTTCGATGCCTTGTAAATTTGTATATCCTACCATGTGGCTGTATGCCTATGCCACTGACGCGTGTGTTACTCAAGTTGGGCAGTGGCATTATGACCGGCTGGAATGGTGAACCGTTAATGTGGCGTTCGTTGAATGTAATATTCACTGTATAATCGCCAGCTTCGGTGGGCAGGTAAGCCACATTGCATGTGCCATCGCCATTGTCCCGACAGTTGATAGCTGCTTCACAGGGACCCTCCACGGTTACGCCCAATCCACCCTGACCCGCGCCACGTGTATCAATTATAAACTCTGCTGGTTGTGCGACTAATCCCCGTTCTAGTCCAGGTCCAAACGCACGCACTTTATTTGAATCACTGCCACTGAGACATTGCAAACGGAATGGTCGCGGCGCGATCGGTGTGCCACCGAAGCATATGCTCAAGAGGTATTCGCCCAATTGTGTGGGCGTAAAATTGACCAGAAATCCTTCGGCGGTTGGTATGACGTGCGCGCGTATGCGACTCCCGGACGGACTGGTAATGGTGACTGCAAGATCCGCTTTCGGCAGACCACGCGTAATGATGCGGAACTGCTGGAGGCTATTCAATGGTGCAGCTTGTACGTGAATGAGTTTGTAACGAAAGTTTTTGGGCTTAGATGATGACCTTGTATTGTACTTGTAAGTTGTTGTATACTATGTTTTAAATTGACTGAACCATTTCTTTTTTGGTGGTAGACAATTTAACTCAGATATGCATTGGTGAAAATGAGAGAACGAAAGAAAAACGAAAAAAAAACGCTGGTACTTACTTGGTTCGAGCCCGTCGACTTTGATTTTGGATACATCCAACGACTGTTCCACCAGCACTTTCTGCCCGAGTGGCACTGGCTGTCCGCCATAAGTCATGGTGGTTGTGTAGGCGCCTTTGGTAGGTGGAATAACCTCCACTGTGTATGTGTTGTCCTCGTTGTCGATGATACGACATGGCACTTCCACTTTAGTCTCCTCGTGTACGATCTTCACCTTCAGCTCTGCGTCACCAGCATCTCGTGCGTCCACATTGAAATGTGTGGCTGCATTGGGACGTACTCCAGGCTGCAGCCAGGGACCAAATGCTTGAACTTTGTTGGCATCGATTGGTACGCCTACGTAGATACGATACGGTGCATTGGGAGTGGCCACACTACCGTAGTTGACTGAGAGAGGAATATGTTTACGTCAAATAAAAGTTTAAAAGCACATTTGAAATATTGTACCCACCTTCCACCGTATGGGGTACGCCTGTAGTTGGCGTATATGTACAAGTCTTTGTACCATCGGCGTTATTTTTGATATCTACTGGTAGTTTCTTTCCATACACATCCTCGACAAGAACTTCCAAAGGTGCTGATCCTGCCTTGCTAGTGTCTACTGTAAAGCTCTGCGGTTTTCCAATTGTCACGCCATTTTTCTCCAATCCAGGACCATATGTCTTCACCAGCTCAGGGTGGAAGTCTGTGCGCGGCAATATTTGCGCTATGAATGGTGACTTGGGTATGTCTTCATTATCACACAAAATATGCACTGCATATTCCCCTACAGCGGTCGGATGGTATTTGACCAATGCAGAACCATCACCGTTATCATGGCACTCGATCTCTGCTTGCGATGGACCTGCAACAGTAAAGCCGAGTGCGCCAGTCTCACCATTGGTTTCCACGACAAAAGCAGCAGGATAGCCAATAATACCGCCACTTAAACCGGGGCCGTAAGCGACAATTGAAGACTCCTTCTTAGGGCCAACTTTAATCTCGAACGGTGACTTGGGCACCTCTTGACCGCCAAAAGTGACCATAGCAACATACCGACCCTCCTTAGTTGGATAATAATGACACTCGTAGGTGGTGCCATCGATTTTGGTCAAAGCAACATTTTGCGTAGTGCCGCCTGGGCCAATTACACGAACTTCAGGTACGCCTTCGCCTGCACCTTCCGTGTAGATCTTGAAGTCGGCATCATCACCCACACGAACGCCATTCGCTTGCAGACCGCGACCTGAAGCACGTACCTTACGTGCATCCGACAGAGGTGCTACCTTTACCGGGAAGGGGCTATTCGGTATGGGATTGCCGGCATAGAAGACATTCACCGAATGCAGACCTTGTGTCGAAGCAACATATTCACAACGCCAAACATCGTTCTCCAATTGACGTACTTTGGCCGCTACAGATGTCTTATGATTGGCGGGATCAATAATGATCACTTCGGGTACGCCGCGACCAGCCTCCTTTGCGTTAATGTCGAAGAAAGTGGGTTTGGTGAGTGTAACACCAGACGGCTGTATACCGGGACCAGTGACTTTGACCTTAGATGCGTCACCGGCATGTCCCTCCACCTTAACAGGGAACGGACTCTTCGGTATGTCACGACCGGAGAACTTCACAACCACTTTGTGCTCGCCCTCAGCTTTGGGAATATACGAAATGGAGTATGTCAAGTTTTTGTCGTTGTTGAAGCGTACATCGGCCTTCTCGATTTGCCCTGAGGGCGAAATGATGTCCACATCAACAGCACCTGAGGATGTAATTCAGTTGGAAAAATTACATTTATGTATTTAGTTTTAAGTTACATATACATATATTTATGTCTGTGTGTACATTTTACCTTTGCCTGCGGAGAATGTCTCTACTGTAAAGTTGGCTGGTGCACCTACAACAGGACCAATTGGTTCAATACCCGGGCCATAAGCACGTACTCTGTTTAAAAATAATAAGAAGCTTAATTTGGTGCTGATCAAAATTAATATAATGGATTTTATTGTAGTTATTGTTGTAATTTAACACACAACTTTTTACGGTTAAGAATACAACTGCAAAGCAAGCAATAGATAGCTGCTGAGGTTTTAGCTAGCGGTTTTAAAGTTTTCTAAAATGTTATAAAACCAGAAATTAATCAAAAAAACGATCTACCATGTGCGTTGATCCTTTTTTTTTTNGGTTTTAAAGTTTTCTAAAATGTTATAAAACCAGAAATTAATCAAAAAAAACGATCTAACCATGTGCGTTGATCCTTTTTTTTTTAAAGATTTGTTTGTGCTGTACAGCATTTATATTTTATGTAAGGTGTGTTACCCAGTGGGAATTAGGAGCACGTAATAATACCTTATTAGCAACTTACTCTTCACCTGGCAGTCATTACCATTTCCCTGCCGAACGTCCCTTACTTTTACAAAGGCATGGCCGCCTTTTGTAAGTAGGAATTTAGAATGTACATTTGGTATCAGACATACTTCTGAGCCGCTATACAAAGTAAGTTACGTGTAATGCAGAGCAGTCGCTCGGAGTAGTTCGGTGCTTGGAAATAACTTCGGCTGCACGTTATTTTGCAACTGACAACGTAATGTGTCTTCGGAGGTGTTCATTTTGCCCTTTACTAGTAGATGACATTAGCCATGATGACAATTTTGGTACTAAAAACTGAAAGAAAACATGGCTTACCTCGGAAGGTGCTTACCTATTTTCCCAGTGGGTTATTTAAAAATTTACACACATATCTATGTATGTATGTGCATTAGTTTAATTGCATTTCCTTTATTTCTCTGTTAGTTCACCGCCCTATGTTGATTGAGTAGCGAATTTGTAGCAATAGGTTTGTTCGTCCAAAATCCAGCAAGAATTATCCAACACTCAAAATATCAGAGAGTAAGAAAAAATTCTCTCAAATTCTCTCTCATGTTGAGAAACTTGCAAATTTCTGCACGAACGCAAGTTTGCAGGAATTTGCAAGTTTCCCTGCCAGCTGGCGTTCACGGTTGCATTCAAACATAAAAAATTTTTATAGAATTTTTAAAATTCT
>NW_016158515.1:24705-42337 GCF_001687245.7 Rhagoletis zephyria | reverse complement strand
CTAATTTATTCAAATTATTGTAGACAAAAATGCAACCATGCGCCACAAGAGTTATTATATTTATTATTTTACAATAAATTATTTTCAAATAACAAGACCGGTCAACAAAAAATGTTTTTTTTTGGGTTTCTGTTCTCATGCTTAGATTCTCATTCCAAACATTAAAAAACACCTGAATTTTAATTTTTAGTTCANGTGCGTCCAACAGCCGGTGCTCTTTCGTTTACAGACACTTAACAGCATGCTGCTAATTTTTCGACTGATGGTACTAATATGTGCATGCTGATAA
This sequence comes from Rhagoletis zephyria, assembly GCF_001687245.7. NCBI lineage: Eukaryota > Metazoa > Arthropoda > Insecta > Diptera > Tephritidae > Rhagoletis > Rhagoletis zephyria. The sequence goes on along the minus strand of NW_016158515.1, from coordinate 42,048 downwards.
TCTTCTAGCTTATCATAATTCATTTTTATTAAGTAAGAGTTATTATATTTATTATTTTCAAATAACAAGACCGGTCAACAAAAAATGTTTTTTTTTGGGTTTCTGTTCTCATGCTTAGATTCTCATTCCAAACATTAAAAAACACCTGAATTTTAATTTTTAGTTCATAAAGTTTGCTTTTGTCTGATTTACGTCGACAAGTATAAGAAATACGAAAAATATTCACTTTCAGACATTAATTTAAAAAAAAATTTTAAAATTAGGAATTTTTCTAGAAAAATTGAAAAACTGCTCTAGTTTTTACACAAGCAAACTTTGATCAAAAAAATAATTTTNATAAAGTTTGCTTTTGTCTGATTTACGTCGACAAGTATAAGAAATACGAAAAATATTCACTTTCAGACATTAATTTCTCGTTATTTTACATTTATATGTTATTGTTTATCACAGATCTTAAAAAAAAAAACTGATATCCAGCAAAAACTTTTCTAACCATAATTTAAAGCTAAATTTAAACTGCTCTAGTTTTTACACAAGCAAACTTTGATCAAAAAAATAATTTTTCCCTTATTTTTGGCGTAGGAGGAACTAATATTTAACATGTAGAAGTGAGACCCAAAAATCGTGTTTACAGGTGCAATTCAAGTTATTTAGAAATTACCAAAGAAAAGAAAAAAACAAAAATATAAAGGTACTTAGAGAAAAAATTAGGTTAATACTTTTTGGAGAATGCGTATAAACAAAAGGCCGAAATGCTCAGAAGGATCAGCGGAATCAATTGCACATACCCAGCCAGCAAAAAAATCCAAAAATGGATACGAAAAAGGAAAAAAGTGGATGAAATGCGCATTTTTGTCCGTTTAAAGAATACATTTTTGGATATTTACTTTGACTATCCGTTTTCCCACTAAAGTGTACGGCAGAAACGTGTGTACAGACGAGTAAGGAACTATTTTTTTTTTACAAAAATTTATTATTTTATTAGGAAATAAACCCACTCGGCCATTGCGACTGTTGGAGCAGCACTAACAAAATGGCATACACTCTTATTGAGCTCCATTTGGAACATGCTATCAGTTGAATGTCCCCGATTGTGTTCTGATTGTTTGGTGAACTTTTTGTGACTTCCTAATACTGAATACCCAAATCGTCTCATATTAGCAATCAAATTTGCCTAGGGAATATATTCCGACACTTTGAGTCAATTATGCAGGTACGAGATATTACATAATTTAAATTTTTTATGGCCAATTATTACTTGCTTAAAACTAATTAATTCCACTATTAAAATTAGACGAAATAACTTTAACCCTCCCCCATAAAAAATCGACCCACCCTAATGCACATATATATTAACAGTTTCTGTAAAGCTTATCTGTATAGCTTCTCTGTTGGTTTTACCTTGACTGTTAGTTAGCATTTTCTGCATTTACAAATAGCGCCTGCTGATATGCAATGCAAATAGCGCTCTCTCACACAGCACTCGCACAGCTAAAATACATATACACCACGGCAATTGTTTAAAATAAGCAGCGCTGGCTATTTTCTTTTTTCATTCATTTAAACAATAATGGCATTAACAGGTTCTAGTCCATTTTGATGGAGACAATTCTTCACATACATATTACCACTATATTTTATATGCAGTAAAAAAATTCGTATTTTTACCAAACAATAAGTATAATTATACAATCTACAGAATACATTCGCGAACTTGGCTACTTAAAAAGTTCTTTAAAATGGAATATTACGTGCTCGTTAGATTGATTTTGGTGTTGAAGAGCGGTGAAAGGTGAATGTGCAGAAACAGATAAATGCAAATTGATTCTAAAAAAAAAAACATAAAAACTCTGCGCAAACAAGAAAGTTGAAAGGCACTAAACCATTATTCTGGCTAGTAGAAAGACGTCGCAAAAGTATTTAAATAAAAAATAATGAAATAACTGGTACATGGCAGTCAAGCTGTTTTTCAAACAATAGAAACGAAACAATTTGCTTTATGTAGCCGCGTTTAGCTGTTAAAAAATAGCAATATGCAAGCATTCCAGACTTACCGCGGTGGAGGAATGCTGAGTTTTGTGTTTTTTCATTGTTTTAAATTTTCGGATTTTTTTTGTTTTGTTTTGTTTGGGGTTTGGAACAAAAAATAATATCCGATAAGCAATTTTGAAATACATACGCGTAAAAAGATATACAAAGAAAAAAGAAAATACACAAATTAGATTATAAAGTTTGATTTCCAAGGAATTTGACGTGAGTAATATTAAAATTTCGATATGCGAAAAATCATTAATTAAAACACTTAATACGTTAACACAAAAAAGTCAGTAATATGAAAAAGAGTATGTATGTATATTCGGTATTACATTTGAGTATACATAAACGGAAAATATGCGCACGCACACAAATAGAGTAAAAGACAAGTAGAAAAACGTCGAAAGAAGTAAATTGAAATTTGAAAAAATCACGTGCCGGTTGCAGTTAATTCAGTTTTAGGAAGTGTACATGTTCAGAAAATGTATACACAGATAACAATTGTTTACTTATTTATGTAAATGAGTATACTTTTTTTTTTAATATGCATTTTCTCGTTAAGAACTCACCTATTTGGATTGGTCTTGGGACGTAGTGGTGCACCTTGCTTCAATTTGGAATTTGGATACTGTGACAAGTAGGTCATCATCGATTGCTCATCGACATTGGGATTAACCAATTCCTCAGGTTTGATAAGTTGACGTACATTCAACCAGTCATCGGCGAGGCCCATAGCTTCGGATGCATTTTGGACAGCATCTTTGGGATCCCACAGTTCCCAGTCGGGACAAAGGCCAGGCGCACAGGCATCCACCAAAGCACCCACCGCCTTACCGGTGGTCCAGTCATTGGTGAAATTGTTGATCGGCATTTCAGGTATTCTCGTGTGGATCCAATTGAGCAGTCTGAAAGTAGAGTGTAGAGTAATAGAAGTAAGTATTATTCAGATGTGTAAATAAACAAGGATTCTTACACTTATATTTATATTAAAAAGTGTAAATTATAAATTCTTTATTTTGAAGGATTTTTATTTTTATTTTTATTTTTATGAGCTGATTTTAACCGCTCTTTCGCCAATCATTCGAAACAATGGCAATTAGGCGTTCTAGTATTCTTAAGCCTACCATAAAAATAAATTTAACAATGTTAAATTGCATGATCGGAAAACATTCGATAGGTGCCTGCATTAAGACTAAATGATCAACCAAAATTTCCTTCAATAGATTAGTTGTTGGGCCTACTGGTAACGCGACTATTGAAGGAATTTACTTCAATTTCTATTAATACCAAGAGTCTCTGTTTCATTGGACAAGCCGAAGTCATCTTAATTAACAAAGACAGCTCGACGTAATTCAAATCAAGACAAAAATTCATTCCAAAATAAATAAACTGAATATTATACTGTTTACGCAAAAATGACAATAATTATGGGTAAATGTATGTTTTTCTTCGGAAGTGAAATAAGTACACAGAAATCGTTCGGGAAAATTTTTGTAAGACATTGCTTTAGCCAACTATTTAAGGAAGGATGCCACAATTGTACCCAATTACAATTATATGTATTATTTCTGGTTCCAAACTAAGTATTTGCGCCTTCGGGTACACTGAGTTGGGAAATTACAACTTGAAAATCTGTCCAGCAATGCAAACTAACAAGGATAATCTCTGCCCTCACATGAAGATCAGAGCCAGATCTGAGTCTCCCTTGCTTTGGTCTCTCGTGGTAGACTACGTCTTAATCATACTACAAGAGTTGAATTACGATGCCATGGAGTACGCGGAGGACCTGGTAATTAAAGTTACTGGGAAAATTACTTGCAGATTTTACTGTGGTTTCTTACTATTGTGGCTATGAGGACCAATCCTTGATTCGGTCACGCTTGGAGGCACTATGCTTGAATGCTTCAACGAGGTAAAATACTTAGCAGTGATGCATTCTTGGAATTGCATTCTTGATAAAACACTTGCTAAAGGTACACGTGCCATGTGGGACTGCAGGAGCATTACTTGTAGAACATGGGGTCTAAATTCAAGTTTAATAGAGAGGTGTCATTCTCCATACGCAGGGGTCGTGTGCATCAGTTCTAACTTACAACTTGTAAGGTCGCAGGAAGCACTGTAAAAAGTAAGATGGTGCTGGGTACCAGGCCACTGAGTGGTCGGAGCCAAAGAGGCTGCTGAGTAGCTGCCACGAAAGACACCCTCAGCTGACTTTGTGCTAATGGAACCATTTCGTGGGCTTAGTTGGCTTTAGTTGGAGATGTGGGAGACCTTAGACAGGACAGACAATTCGGCAATCCTTGCGATAGAAACGCCATTATTTTATTAAATAGGTAGAACTTTTATCTAGTTACTAACTGTGTATCTATTTGGCTACAATCGTTTAATTAGTACTCGGGAGCGGTAGGGAATAAGCAGAAGAGATATCACATTTTTCTAACACAATCCTTTATGTTTTCACGTACACGGAAGCAGAATGCCAGTCTTGCATTGAAGAGACCGGAAGCGGAGAATTTAGAATACATTGTTTTTGTCCGGCCTGCCCATCCATGTAAATTTATAGTTTTTTTTTTGAAGACGAACATATCTTGGGCATTCAGGAACAAGATCTTTTTCTTGAATACAAAAGGTCTTTTCCGGCCACAATGTTCTCGGTTCTGCGACACCCAATTATTTAACTAACTAATCAGTCTCTGTTGAAAGGAATATAGTTGAGCTTATAAGTGCATCAGAAAGCTGGGGAACTGTCACATTATGGGAACTAAGTCAAATATATATAGGGTCGATATTTATCGGGGAATTGTTGGGTATATCTGAAACCGCATGGGCAAAATCTTGTGAGGTACTGTTCGTTTAGCCTAAATCGCTGCGGTTAAGCTAAGAGTTTGTTAGAAATCCCACACCTTCTATGTAAAACTAATATCACAAACTATAAGGCTAACAAAAGCTGCTGTCTGGATGTCTTGGTCTGCGGAAGTTAATAGTTCTATGGAGTAACTGCATTATGAATCCCTCATTAGGCGTTTCAGAATAATTTAGAAGTTGAGTACTTCTGGGACTGTACCTTACTTCCTTTCAAAAAGGATGTCACTGACAAAACACAATGGCTTCTAGTGGACAGCAAAGGCCATAGAAAAACTATAATTTTCAATTTGCTGGTGTAAAAGCGTTTAAGGGTATGTTGTGGAGCAGACTTCTGGTATGAAAATTTGGAATATCTAAATGGATTTGGCTACTATTTGAATGTGAAGCAAAGTATTAAAACTAATATATATAGGTCAGGATTTCATCAAAAAAGTGATAGACCCCTAAGAGTGTTTACTTAAACTTGATGAGAACGGAGTAACGCTGCTTGCCGAGCAGGCGCGCAGGGTTCGATCAAACTTATTTTTTGTTTTGTTTTATTGCATTACTCTACGTTTATTTGGTTTCTTTCCGAGAGTTAAGAAATCATATAAGAAAAAAGTAATTCCATAAAAAACAATTAAAAACCTTTTAAGTGTAGATACCATGCATTAAAAAGTTTGCTTTACAAAAACAAAACTTACCTTTGCTTCGGTGTCGGACCAGAACCATTCACTTGGCTTTCATCTTCGCCATCCCACTGCGGCATAGAGATGGAGTAATGTAAAATGAGCGTCCATATTAAACCGAGAATTAATTTTAGTTTACAATCGACGATGTCAGAAGAATCTGTAATATAAAAGATAACTGTCAATAATAACTATTCATAATATCAAACAAAAAGAAAGCACTTATTTGAAAAATGTTGTTGAACTACTACAATAAGTGAAACAACACAGACACACACATATATATGTATGTATGTACATTAATACATAAACACCATGGCGAATGTATATCATCGTAGATATCGAAATTTTGATAGAATAAAAAGTTTGACAATTTAACAAATTCTTTCCTTGTTTGTTGCGTTTTAAGTCCTTGTTGTTGTTGCTGTTGGCAGAAAAGTGCTAATAGCTTTTCAATTATGATCCATTGTAAACAACCATAAATGTTGCTGCATTGATGATGTGCAAATGGTTGACAGCAATTTAAGTGCAATAAAATTTGCACCGTTCATATGACTTACTTCGACAAACTCGGGAGTGAGTGAATATTTTAAAGAAAGCGGTGGGTATGCAGATGTAAATGCGCGGGCAGTAGCAAAACTATAAGCCATTAAATGCTGAGCAAATGAATTGGGTAAATGTCAGCGCATTTTATATTAGCAGAAGTGGAGAAAATTTTAAAAGACAAATAATTTGGTTTTACAGTAAAAAATTTTTCCTCTGATTATTTCTCCTTTCTGTACCTAAGAATGCAGCTGTTGATGATCATACTGCGTAATTATCCTCATTGAATGGGGGCGCTTAGGATATACATACAAATGCATGTATGTATGTATGTACATTCGGGAGGGACATTTTTTATATAAAATTTAACACTTCTTTAACGGCAAAGACAAAACTGATTATAGACCATTGTTTCTTCGGCAAGTTTGCTTGGAATTACACGAAAATCCTTCTGTGCTATACGCTAATACTCGAAAAAATCTGCCATACAAATTGACCCGCCTAATGTACATCCATACATAGTCAAAATCGTATGGAATGTGCGACGGAACTTGTTTTGATGCAGTCAAGTCATAAATACCAAATACAACAACCGCTAGCACATCAACGGGTAAAGCGGTCGTGAAGGCATACGAGCCATAGTCATAACAACCAGTTACAAGTCAGAAAGTTGTACGGCCATCTACGTAATTGTGCAGTACATTAGACTGTGTCAAATAAAACGATTTTTTATTCTTTTGGTCCCATATGAAAATTTCGTTTGTTGGTCACAAAAAATAGGTGGCAAAATTTTTGCCCACTGTCTCCATTCTTTAGTTAGCGCTCGCAAGAATAAGAATTTTTAATGAAAAAAAACATTCTTCTACATTTAAATCTAAGAAATAAAAAAAATAACCTCGTAGCTCATTAAATTTTGGTATAACAAATGCAAGTTTGAAGAAGCTAGGACTAACCTTTGATTTTTAGTAATTTTTTTCCTTTAAACAAGTCATAAAACATACTGTATGGGAAAAAATTACCGGCACCAGCCAAAATCACCAGATTTGCGCTTATTTCCCTAAAATTTAATAGACTACAAGTTGTTTTTTATTAATTTGTTATATTTAATAGTTTATTAAATAAAAAAACATCGAAAACAAATTTTTTGCATGAAAAGTTCTTATTTTTGCGAGCGCTAACTGAAAAATGACGACAGAGGGCTGAAATTTTGCCAAAATTATATTTTTGTGACTGTCCACGAAATTTTCCAATGGGACCAAAAGTTAAAAAAATAAACATTCGCTTTATTAGACGCAGTCTAATGTACATATGTATATTTGTTAGCCAGTGTGTGTGTGTGTACAAATAACCGGCACTGATTCGGCATGGATAAAATCACAACAGCTTGCCGTGAGCAACAAATATTGTGTTTAGTAAGCGGCAAGCAGCCGTCCAAGCAATTAGCCAATTATGGATGACTTGACCTTAAACTTGACTGAGTGACAGTTGGTCGCGTGTATTACCTGAATTATTGACTTTTTTTATTCTCCATTTTGTCTTACAGTTATTTATTTATGTTTTTTTTTTGTTTATGCAGAGTTTAGCTAAGCCTTTATTTGTACATACATAGTTTTTCAGATATTTGTGTATTCTAATGTGCTTTTTGTTGGCAATTCTATTTTAGTAATGAACAAAACGTTTATTATTAGACCAGCTTGCCGAAGTTTTGTGGAAATATAATGGACAAAATAACGATGCCATTTTAGGTTCACTGACCTTCATTTATGGTCTTGAATGCGCCAAATTTACGTATGTATGTATAAACATATGGCGCTTTCGAAATAATTTGCAACGTTATTTAACAAAATTGTTCAACATGAAATGGTATTCAGACCAAACTCGTTAATGTCGCAATTCGGTATTCGGTAGATTTCACAATTATTTTGGTGTTGTAAATTTACCGAATTACCGAATAAATCAATACCAACTTAGCGAGATTGCAGGTCTGATAATGTGAGTAAACACTCGTTAAAACATCAGCTGATTTCTTTCTGTCACTTGCGTGCTAGAATTTTGTGGCGCAAAAATAAATAACGAGAAGGAAGAGCGAAGTCAAAAGTGTTACCGAGTTATCGAATAACAATTTATTACATTAACGAGTTTGGCTGAGTACCCTAATAGTTTGAAATTTTATCTCTTAAATTTAAACAACTTAGACTATCCCAGTCGACGCCACTTAAAAATATATCAATACTCTCCCGCAGGCTTCCGGCATGGAGCTCTGCCGTAGTCGACCGTTTTTTTCCCTTTCCATTTTTCCGGCCACTAAAAGGCCTCAGCTGAACCAGTTAAAATGAATAAACATAGAGTAGCCTCAGAACCCTGCACAGGTAGAGCCTCGGCTGAATACGGCGAAGAAAAGTCCAAACCACCAACCATCTCTGAAACAGCTTGTCACCGTCGCGACGAGAAGGCCTGTTAGGCACAGGTAGTTTCGGTCTTCTGCAGATGCTGGAGGGAATGCTAAGCCCCCAGAGGGGAAGCAAACCTACAGGGTGGAACTAAACCCCACCCCCGAAGCTTGACAAACGAAAACGAAAACTAACAAAGCGCAATCCTGCCAGAGCGGGGCAGCGGAAGAGATAGCGCTCTACAGTTTCCACCTCCTCCTCGTCTCGGCAGCCACGACATAAAACTTTAGCAGGATAATTCATTCGCTTAGCAAGCGCTCACTGCTCTAAGAATGGAGCGATCAACACATATGAGAGTTTTAAATCTTTTCTCATTGGTACTGGGCCAGATCTGCTTAGTAGCGGAACAGGTTGGCTCCTTCGCCCATAATTCATTGGCCAATTCAATTAAAACACATTTCAGCCAGTGCTTACATGAAAACAGGGATGTATCATGCACCGCATTAACTGAGCGTACGTCAGTTCCCTCCTTGCACGCTCGCCTGCCGCGCAGTTTTCAAGTATTTCACTGTGCCCGGGTAGCCATACCATGTTAATGGTGACTTTTGCGGTAAGCTCGTTTAAAGTTCTTCTACGTTTTCGAAGAAGTGTTGCTGTACTGTAGAGATATAATCGCTGTTTGGCTGTAAAAATAAATGGTAACGACCCATAGAGAGGTGTGGGAAAAGAAGATATCTTATATATCCCCGCGTATATTACGATTTCGGTCTTGGTGGTATTGACCTTGACTACATTATCCCTTGACTAGCGTTCTGCAAAAGTTCGCTTAGTGTTTGGAGATGCTTTCCCATCGCAGTAAGTGCAATGTCGTCAGCATAAGCTCCTATGACATGAGAGCCGTTAATCTGCAGCCTCAGGATAATTGAATTTACCATAAGCTTGCAGAGTATGGGAGAGAGAACTTTTGCTTAAGGGGTACCTCTAGTTGCATACTTTGTTATGGACGCAACCCCCAACTCTGAGGAGATAGTTCTTCCTCCAAGGAGGAGTATTATAAGTTCCACCAATGGCCGTTCCAGCCCCACTTGAAAAAGTTACTCCACGATGGTGTCTGGAAGAATATTGTCAAGAAAGCTTCCTAAAGTAAATTCGTTAAGAATTTTAAGAAAAAATGGAGGTTAAGCTTTTTGACCTGAATTCATTGGGTTTGACATGGTAGACCCTGACTCCCTTAGGTATTAAGACTGCCCTAGCCTTGGCCCATTCTCTAGCAATGTGGCAAGGAGTAAGGCATGTATTGAAAATATTAGTGAAGAGTGACCCTAAGAGTTTTGGATATAATTAGGGGCAGCTGGAGTTTTTGATAGGACCTTACGTAATCGGTTGCCCTCTGAGGTACACTCAAAGTTGCCGCATAAGTTTTTCTAATGTTCTGTTTGTGCCGTTCGGACGGAACTCCTGAAAGTTTGTGTGGCATTCTTGTAGGTTTGCCACGATATGAGTATTAACTTTGGTAGAAAAACATTAAGTGGGTTTGAGAAGTACACGATTTCCAGAATTTTATGAAACACCAAAATTACATCAAAACCTATCAAATGGAAGTTGTTAAGGAGATGACTAAACTATTAATTTCACTTATTGCCATATGGTTGGCAGTCTCTGTAAAAAAAAAAAAAAATAGACAACTATAGCGCTAATTAAAAATAACTTTTAATGCATTTTCTTTTTATTTCCAGGATTTTCTTGTTTTTTTTCAGATTAAAATTACAAATTGAGAAAGCCGTTGATTCAAAATGTTGATTCGCTTAATTGCGTTGTTTAGTTAATGCCAATTTTGTTTGCAAATCAACGCAGATAAATAAAAATGGGAGTTTTAATTAGTGAATAAGAAACAAAATACGGCAAAAATAACAAATGAATTTAGCGACACTAAATAAACATTTTTTTAAACAAACATTTGTTTGGAGTGAAATTTTTCTGGTAAAATGTACTATATAAAAATGAAAACCAATTAATTATTGGTAATTAATAGCAATGCGGTAAAATGCAAGTGCTAAAAATGGCACTGAAGTAATGCCAAGTGGATTTTAAGTGCAACAGATCGAGTATGCATATGGCTACATGTACATATGTACACATTAGAGTGGTTCAAAAAACACTTGTTTTTGGAAATTCATAAACGCTACATCAAAATATTGCTATTTGTTATAAAAATAGAAACATGCATTTTTTGATTTAAAAAAAAAAACNTATGCATATGGCTACATGTACATATGTACACATTAGAGTGGTTCAAAAAAAACCCTTGTTTTTGGAAATTCANAAACACTTGTTTTTGGAAATTCATAAACGCTACATCAAAATATTGCTATTTGTTATAAAAATAGAAACATGCATTTTTTGATTTAAAAAAAAAAACTTTTTTTTGGAGGTCGCGCTAGTCGGTTTTTATAAAAACGCCCATGTTCTAAATTTTTTTCTTTTCTGACATGTTAAAATGCGGCTAAAAATGTTGCTTTTACATGTAATTACTCGGGTATTATTGGAGAACGTTCCCTTAATTAAATACCTGTCTTGAACAGTTAGAATGAGACTAGTGCCCGAAAATATGCATTCGTAAAGTGACTGTATTGGATCCGCCATTTTGAATAAAAAAATTGACTTCAGACTCGTAATAAGCGACCACAAAAACTCCCCGTTGCCCAGTTTCGTAGAAATCCAATATTTTTATTTTTTTTTAATAAAAACGCCATTTTGGTACCGTAGTGAATTTTGAAAAACTGACATCATNTCAGACTCGTAATAAGCGACCACAAAAACTCCCCGTTGCCCAGTTTCGTACAAATCCAATATTTTTATTTTTTTTTAATAAAAACGCCATTTTGGTACCGCCATTTTGAATTTTGAAAAACTGACATCACATAAATAATAAATGGTAATAAGTTTCAATCAATAAAAATGCGTAAATCGTTCAGTATCAACATTTTAATTTTAGTAGTCCCTTTTCAAAAGCATATTTTCGGCCACTAAGGCCCATTCTAACTGTCCAAGGCAAGTACATATGTATCTAATTAAGGAAACGTTCTCCAATAATACCAGAGTAATTACATGTAAAAACAACATCTAAAAATTAAAAAAAAGAACATCAGCGGTTTTATAAAAAACTTTTTTTTCAAAATAGAAAACTACGTTTCTCTTTTTTTATCACAAAAAAAAAAATAATTTGAGGTAGCGTTTATGAATTTATAAAAAAAAAAAATTTTCAACCACTCTAGTATACATATACATATATAAGAAATAGCAGAAAGTGTAAATGAGTGAAATGAGATCATGTGTGCATTTACCTGTTTTAGAGAGTAAGACCCAATATGTACGCAAGCAGATGTATATGAATATTATATAAATATGTAGACGTATGTACGTATGTATAAATATACCAACTTGTACATATTTGCAAGTAGTCTTTCACATAAATGATTCAAAGCCATACTAGTCTTTATGTACGTATGTATGCCCATATGCATACGGTAAGCAAATATGTCTCACTGCCGTCTAGTCTAACCCAGCTTAGTCAAGTGACACCAAAATCAAAAATAGAATCTAGTCATTGCAAGCAACAGCTGATTACCAGGGTCAAAGGTTTCATATTACAGTAAGTGCGCGCTTTATTGCACAATGACAACAACAAAAACCAACGCATTCATTCATGCATATGCATATATACATATATATATATGTATATATGTATATGTTCGAAGCTGAAACGAATAAAGCAGAATGTTCATTCAAATCAATTCTATAAGATTTGTATTTACACCATCGTGACTTCATTTTGATTTTGTAAATTTCTTAAATTCTTGTTCGGTTGCATGGTGAGAAGGTTCTACATACATATGTATATGTATATGTGCCTATGTTGCGTGCATTGGACCCGTTTACATTAAATGGTATTTACTGGGAAAATTCTTGTGTTCAGTGATTGAAGAATAGTAATATACAAAAGAGGAGGAAGTAGTCGTAGTGAAACACTTAATTGGTTCGTTAAGCACGAAAGGCAGCAGAATAATGAATGAATTAATAAATGAATGAATGAGATAAAGGAAAACGACGAAGAAGTTGCTGCCGCAGAAGAAATTATATGCTACAACTTTGCGAAAAATAAACTGCAAATTGCAAACATCGGCAATTTTTTTTTACAAAGCAATGCATATTTAAAAGCAAAATAATTACTATGCATGCATTTATAAAGGTGTAAATATTTGCTGCTAGTAACGATAGGTATGTGCCAAACGTGTGCAAACGTTTAATAAGGTACATACATGTGTATGAATGTATGTAAATATGTAAAGCATCTGGGAAAACGCTCGCCGGTAAAGTGAAAATACGTATAAAAAAATAATGAGGGTGTTCGATTATTCGCTTTTTCCAGAAACCGGGTTTCGAGTTCTTCGAAAAATTGTAATTTGAAAAAACCGGTTCCCAACCGATTTGGTTTTACATATTTTCTTAACAGTAACACTTGCTGTTAATCAGAAGTCATGAAGTAAATTACAATCTATACATATGCATGTATAATAAAATTGTAACAGGCCGATGTCTGTACATTATAGATATTAAAGAAAAATTAATATAGGGGATCTTTATTAGAGCAATATAAGCCAAATAAACAATTTTTAGAATTTATGTCTGTCTGTATGTTTGTATGCGCATCACTCGAAAAATAATGCATGAAATGGAATGCCGTTTTCACCGATGTATTACTAGAGGTCTAGCTTAAAAAATAGAAGGAAAAATTTGAGAGTTGCCACCTGTTTGAAAATTGCAGTTTAAGTAAATTGATAGGATAAAGTAAATATTGCAATACGGCTGTCAAAAGAAAGAGGTTTAAGAATGCTTACAGCCGAAAAATAATTTTGTGGAGGTTGCCAAATGTTTGAAAATTTTAATTTAATTTAGTTGATATGATAACTTATAACTGAAGAGGTTTAGCAAAGTTTACTGCCACAAATATTTTTAAGGAGGTGGCAACCAGTTTGAAAAATTGTATTTAATTAAATTGATAAAATAAATGAAATATTATAATACGGGTATCAAACGACACAAAAATACTTTTAAGACACAGTGAAGCACGCCGGGTATTTGCTAGTATGAAATAAAAGATGCAAAATGAGATGGATGTATTTTGGATTACAAGTAAACAAAAAAAAATAGATGAAAAACTCATTCTTAATAGAGTTCACCTATCTTAACGAGGTTTCATCGGTAAAGCAGCAGTCCTTTATCGGAAAAAACTCAAGTACTGCCTTGGAAATTGCACCTTCCGCTGAACCAGACCGACTATAAAAATAGAGTCCATTATAGACAGGCCATTAATCGAAAATCTATCAACACCTTCGTCAACTGTAGCAGGTTGAACTGATCAGTGAAATTTTAATAAGATGCCCTGGTGACATAAACCACCTCTTCATATACCTCCTCACATCAGCTCATCTAACATCCCTCTCCCCACGGTCAAAAACACGTCGGTTATGCCTTTAGGCGAGAATGAAGACAACATGTAGTCGATCCCCTGATTTAAGCAAAGTTTAGTAAGCTGCTACACCGATTTTCGTTCGGTTAACCCTTTGTTATTTTAGTTAATTTTCTGCAGAGGAAAATTTTCAAGTATTAAGATATAAGATTGATAAAAATTTGATAGTTCCATTTTCAATAAAATAAAAATTTTGAAATTCTAGAATCTGGTTTATTTATATATAAATAAACTAGGTGAAAACCCAATTTATTCGGTTGCAAAAATCCGGTTTACTCGGTATTCGAAAAACAAATATGTAAAAAAACGCTTTACAAAAAAACAAACTGTTGAAACCGGTTTGGAAAAACGGGGTCAATCACCCTAGCAAATACTTATGGCTCATAAATAAGTGCTACTTTTGGGCATATGTACACGTAGAATGTCACCATTTTCGCTCCTGCTGACTTTGTTGCATTGTTTGTCCACTTATTATCATTCATTTGTTGTTGTAGTGATGAGTACGGTTTGTGTAAATACATATGTATATACATATGTTGGTAAATACTCGTATCTCATTGAAAATACAGAAACGAATCTATCTAAATGTGTCACTGCACTTCTAAAAATAAAGAACAGTGTATACGAGCAATCGAGATTGTTGACAATTAAATAAGTTTGTACAAGCATTTCTACGAGGGATGCCAACATTATTTTTTAACTAAGAAACTCAAGTCAAGCCTCGAAAATCAGGTATTGGCTGGGTCGCCTCTTGGCATCTGGTTTGGTGGAACAGAAAGCCAATGCGATGTCCTTGCGAATATAAATAGCTCAGGGAGCTCACTACAGCTTGGCCATTCAAGTAGATGCTTACGTCCCTTATTGATATCACACTATTACAAGCCTGAAAGTCTAGATTTGATGTTGGTAGCGAGCTCATGGCAGTCCTTCCATCAAGCTGTCATCCATCCATGAAAACGTTCATTGCTCCGTTATTAATGTAGCTCTCTTTAGCAGATGCCACAAGACGAGAGTTCCATAAAATATAACAGGCTTAACTATAATTTCAAAAAGCCAAGGATTTTATATGGGGGGACCGACTCTTACTAATAAGAATCTTGAAGCAAAATGCAATGATCGCCTTATTTACTCTTTCCTTAAACTAAGGTTTCCAAAAAGGTTCCCTATCTAGGCTGAAGCCCAAGTGTTTAACCCATTCCAGTTGAATTACTCTAGTCGAGAGAAAAGTTGCGTTGGGAGTTTCTACCTCCAAGGTGAGTAAGACCTGTCATGCCTTACAATCAATGATGGCGACGCCATTGTCCATTTAGTCAACGGGGTTGAGTTAACCTTAGGTCAAATCATAGAGGGTGTCCAGAAAATTACACATAACTTTAAGGCCCTCGTCAGTGATTGAAGAATAAAAGGCACTCACCCGATAGCCTCCGTTGTTCCAGCTCCTCTAAAAAGTCAGAGCAGCGGTGAGACGTCCACACTTTGCGACGTACCCCTGTTCACACTCCGCTGCAAATAGGCGCTTCACCAATCAGAGGCGAAAGTTCTGTCATAGAGCAAGTTATAAACGAGCCTTATAAGATTGGTTTCAACCAGTAGTTGATCTGTAGATTCGACGTTGTTAAAAGCCTACTCGGTGAGTGAAGGTTTTCTTTGCCCTCTTTACAATAGATTACAGGGCGATCTCCACAGACCTTAGTTGCAAGTATGCTGAGGTCTACAAAGATGATCTCGGGGAATCCCATTTCTTATGTGCGTTTTCATCTGTCTCTACAGCGTCTTCTACATAAGCGAAGGCAGATTGATAGGCCTGAAGTTCTTAGGTAAAACGTGGGAGGTCTTTCTTTCGGGCTCCATCCTCAAAAATCTCAAAGCGTTGGGGAGATATACCAGTTCCTCGCGCAATTTTCGTATACAGCAGCCATCCATCCACCTACCTGACACGACACCCCCACAGTCCATTGCAGTTGTGTCCGTCCAGTCGCCGGGGATTTGAAAGGTTTAATCATGTTTGCCATCAATTCTAGGTGACGATTATCGAGAAAATCGGATGTTGTAGTGCAATCCTCCTGCCTTGCTCCGGCAAAGGAACTGGTTACAAAAAAATGGGCATCAAGGGAAGGATAGTTACTCCCCATTGCTCATTTATACATACATATTTATGGTGCTTCTCTCAAGAATGCATTTAAATCTGGAATACTGGTGACACCTTTTTACGCAAGTCGACTTTCTAATTTTAGTAAAAATGCTTTAAAATTTGGGTGCATAGTACAATTACTCACGAAAAATTCCTCCTCTGGCATTCATGTCTACATCTGTCTTAATTTTAAATATTTTAACTTTTTATGTGACTCAGAAAATTCTAGTAAATGAAGAGAGTTTTTAAACGAAAAATTTCAAGTACTGCTGTGTATTAAAATGAGTAATAAGGCAAAAAGAAACACGTTTGAGTTAGGGTGTAAAATATTTAAACGCAGACATTTTTACTAATAAATAAAAGCAAACAAAAAGGAAAAATCAAAAACATCAAATCAGAAAATAATTAGAACTTTCAATCTTCACCGGTCTACGGTTATGCAAACATTTGTTTCTCTAAATTACGAGAGTAGTCAGTGAAACCACAATTAGACTAATTTGAACTCAACTTAACTTCTTAAGTGGCATTGGAACGGGTTTCTCCTTACTCACCGTAATTATTCACTTTTAACGGCTGACAAAAACGATAGCAAAAGCGATAGCATAAACCTGCGAATTTAGAAATTCTGTTTGTTGTGATATCCATGTGCGTGTGTGCAAATTTATAAGTATGTATTTTATTTGAGATTTCAAAAAGTATCCATTTCGTTGGTTGCTAGCAGCGCTCATATTTTTATTTTTGCATTTATTTAAGTTTAACGAATTTTTAACTGCTCTGTATGTACATTAGGGTGGTCCTTCAATCAGATCTCCTAAGCCTCAACCCCTGCGCCGACACTGCTATAGTCGAAGGTATCACATATCAATTTTGGTCCCGATTGGAAACGATTAAGGCGTGTCGCACAGGGGTCAAAGTTCAGACTGCTCTATATAGACTCAAGAAATAAAATTTTTTTTCTAATACCCAAAATCTAAACTACCATATAAAATGTAAATTTTGGTCCCGATTGAAGACGGTTAAGGCGTGTCCCACAGGGGTCAAAGCTCAGATTACCCTATGAAGACGTCTTAACCGACTTTAATCCGGACCAAAATTTATACTTGATATCTTCGACAATGTTAGTATCGGTTTTGGGTATTATTTAGATGAAAAAAAATTCATTTTAATTTTTTGAGTCTCTAT
>NW_016158515.1:0-15684 GCF_001687245.7 Rhagoletis zephyria | reverse complement strand
ATAAATAATAAATGGTAATAAGTTTCAATCAATAAAAATGCGTAAATCGTTCAGTATCAACATTTTAATTTTAGTAGTCCCTTTTCAAAAGCATATTTTCGGCCACTAAGGCCCATTCTAACTGTCCAAGGCAAGTACATATGTATCTAATTAAGGAAACGTTCTCCAATAATACCAGAGTAATTACATGTAAAAACAACATCTAAAAATTAAAAAAAAGAACATCAGCGGTTTTATAAAAAACTTTTTTTTCAAAATAGAAAACTACGTTTCTCTTTTTTTATCACAAAAAAAAAAATAATTTGAGGTAGCATTTATGAATTTATAAAAAAAAAAATTTTTCAACCACTCTAGTACACATATACATATATAAGAAATAGCAGAAAGTGTAAATGAATGAAATGAGATCATGTGTGCATTTACCTGTTTTACCTGTAAGAGAGTAAGACCCAATATGTACGCAAGCAGATGTATGTGAATATTATATAAATATGTAGACGTATGTGCGTATGTATAAATATACCAACTTGTACATATTTGCAAGTAGTTTTTCACATAAATGATTCAAAGCCATACTAGTCTTTATGTACGTATGTATGTATGCCCATATGCATACGGTAAGCAAATATGTCTCACTGCCGTCTAGTCTAACCCAGCTTAGTCAAGTGACGCCAATATCAAAAATAGAATCTAGTCATTGCAAGCAACAGCTGATTACCAGGGTCAAAGGTTTCATATTACAGTAAGTGCGCGTTTTATTGCACAATGACAACAACAAAAACCAACGCATTCATTCATGCATATACATATATACATATATGTANGATTACCAGGGTCAAAGGTTTCATATTACAGTAAGTGCGCGCTTTATTGCACAATGACAACAACAAAAACCAACGCATTCATTCATGCATATGCATATATACATATATATATATGTATATATGTATATGTTCGAAGCTGAAACGAATAAAGCAGAATGTTCATTCAAATCAATTCTATAAGATTTGTATTTACACCATCGTGACTTCATTTTGATTTTGTAAATTTCTTAAATTCTTGTTCGGTTGCATGGTGAGAAGGTTCTACATNTCAAATCAATTCTATAAGATTTGTATTTACACCATCGTGACTTCATTTTGATTTTGTAAATTTCTTAAATTCTTTTTCGGTTGCATGGTGAGAAGGTTCTACATACATATGTATATGTATATGTGCCTATGTTGCGTGCATTGGACCCGTTTACATTAAATGGTATTTACTGGGAAAATTCTTGTGTTCAGTGATTGAAGAATAGTAATATACAAAAGAGGAGGAAGTAGTCGTAGTGAAACACTTAATTGGTTCGTTAAGCACGAAAGGCAGCAGAATAATGAATGAATTAATAAATGAATGAATGAGATAAAGGAAAACGACGAAGAAGTTGCTGCCGCAGAAGAAATTATATGCTACAACTTTGCGAAAAATAAACTGCAAATTGCAAACATCGGCAATTTTTTTTTACAAAGCAATGCATATTTAAAAGCAAAATAATTACTATGCATGCATTTATAAAGGTGTAAATATTTGCTGCTAGTAACGATAGGTATGTGCCAAACGTGTGCAAACGTTTAATAAGGTACATACATGTGTATGAATGTATGTAAATATGTAAAGCATCTGGGAAAACGCTCGCCGGTAAAGTGAAAATACGTATAAAAAAATAATGAGGGTGTTCGATTATTCGCTTTTTCCAGAAACCGGGTTTCGAGTTCTTCGAAAAATTGTAATTTGAAAAAACCGGTTCCCAACCGATTTGGTTTTACATATTTTCTTAACAGTAACACTTGCTGTTAATCAGAAGTCATGAAGTAAATTACAATCTATACATATGCATGTATAATAAAATTGTAACAGGCCGATGTCTGTACATTATAGATATTAAAGAAAAATTAATATAGGGGATCTTTATTAGAGCAATATAAGCCAAATAAACAATTTTTAGAATTTATGTCTGTCTGTATGTTTGTATGCGTATCACTCGAAAAATAATGCATGAAATGGAATGCCGTTTTCACCGATGTATTACTAGAGGTCTAGCTTAAAAAATAGAAGGAAAAATTTGAGAGTTGCCACCTGTTTGAAAATTGCAGTTTAAGTAAATTGATAGGATAAAGTAAATATTGCAATACGGCTGTCAAAAGAAAGAGGTTTAAGAATGCTTACAGCCGAAAAATAATTTTGTGGAGGTTGCCAAATGTTTGAAAATTTTAATTTAATTTAGTTGATATGATAACTTATAACTGAAGAGGTTTAGCAAAGTTTACTGCCACAAATATTTTTAAGGAGGTGGCAACCAGTTTGAAAAATTGTATTTAATTAAATTGATAAAATAAATGAAATATTATAATACGGGTATCAAACGACACAAAAATACTTTTAAGACACAGTGAAGCACGCCGGGTATTTGCTAGTATGAAATAAAAGATGCAAAATGAGATGGATGTATTTTGGATTACAAGTAAACAAAAAAAAATAGATGAAAAACTCATTCTTAATAGAGTTCACCTATCTTAACGAGGTTTCATCGGTAAAGCAGCAGTCCTTTATCGGAAAAAACTCAAGTACTGCCTTGGAAATTGCACCTTCCGCTGAACCAGACCGACTATAAAAATAGAGTCCATTATAGACAGGCCATTAATCGAAAATCTATCAACACCTTCGTCAACTGTAGCAGGTTGAACTGATCAGTGAAATTTTAATAAGATGCCCTGGTGACATAAACCACCTCTTCATATACCTCCTCACATCAGCTCATCTAACATCCCTCTCCCCACGGTCAAAAACACGTCGGTTATGCCTTTAGGCGAGAATGAAGACAACATGTAGTCGATCCCCTGATTTAAGCAAAGTTTAGTAAGCTGCTACACCGATTTTCGTTCGGTTAACCCTTTGTTATTTTAGTTAATTTTCTGCAGAGGAAAATTTTCAAGTATTAAGATATAAGATTGATAAAAATTTGATAGTTCCATTTTCAATAAAATAAAAATTTTGAAATTCTAGAATCTGGTTTATTTATATATAAATAAACTAGGTGAAAACCCAATTTATTCGGTTGCAAAAATCCGGTTTACTCGGTATTCGAAAAACAAATATGTAAAAAAACGCTTTACAAAAAAACAAACTGTTGAAACCGGTTTGGAAAAACGGGGTCAATCACCCTAGCAAATACTTATGGCTCATAAATAAGTGCTACTTTTGGGCATATGTACACGTAGAATGTCACCATTTTCGCTCCTGCTGACTTTGTTGCATTGTTTGTCCACTTATTATCATTCATTTGTTGTTGTAGTGATGAGTACGGTTTGTGTAAATACATATGTATATACATATGTTGGTAAATACTCGTATCTCATTGAAAATACAGAAACGAATCTATCTAAATGTGTCACTGCACTTCTAAAAATAAAGAACAGTGTATACGAGCAATCGAGATTGTTGACAATTAAATAAGTTTGTACAAGCATTTCTACGAGGGATGCCAACATTATTTTTTAACTAAGAAACTCAAGTCAAGCCTCGAAAATCAGGTATTGGCTGGGTCGCCTCTTGGCATCTGGTTTGGTGGAACAGAAAGCCAATGCGATGTCCTTGCGAATATAAATAGCTCAGGGAGCTCACTACAGCTTGGCCATTCAAGTAGATGCTTACGTCCCTTATTGATATCACACTATTACAAGCCTGAAAGTCTAGATTTGATGTTGGTAGCGAGCTCATGGCAGTCCTTCCATCAAGCTGTCATCCATCCATGAAAACGTTCATTGCTCCGTTATTAATGTAGCTCTCTTTAGCAGATGCCACAAGACGAGAGTTCCATAAAATATAACAGGCTTAACTATAATTTCAAAAAGCCAAGGATTTTATATGGGGGGACCGACTCTTACTAATAAGAATCTTGAAGCAAAATGCAATGATCGCCTTATTTACTCTTTCCTTAAACTAAGGTTTCCAAAAAGGTTCCCTATCTAGGCTGAAGCCCAAGTGTTTAACCCATTCCAGTTGAATTACTCTAGTCGAGAGAAAAGTTGCGTTGGGAGTTTCTACCTCCAAGGTGAGTAAGACCTGTCATGCCTTACAATCAATGATGGCGACGCCATTGTCCATTTAGTCAACGGGGTTGAGTTAACCTTAGGTCAAATCATAGAGGGTGTCCAGAAAATTACACATAACTTTAAGGCCCACGTCAGTGATTGAAGAATAAAAGGCACTCACCCGATAGCCTCCGTTGTTCCAGCTCCTCTAAAAAGTCAGAGCAGCGGTGAGACGTCCACACTTTGCGACGTACCCCTGTTCACACTCCGCTGCAAATAGGCGCTTCACCAATCAGAGGCGAAAGTTCTGTCATAGAGCAAGTTATAAACGAGCCTTATAAGATTGGTTTCAACCAGTAGTTGATCTGTAGATTCGACGTTGTTAAAAGCCTACTCGGTGAGTGAAGGTTTTCTTTGCCCTCTTTACAATAGATTACAGGGCGATCTCCACAGACCTTAGTTGCAAGTATGCTGAGGTCTACAAAGATGATCTCGGGGAATCCCATTTCTTATGNGATTCGACGTTGTTAAAAGCCTACTCGGTGAGTGAAGGTTTTCTTTGCCCACTTTACAATAGATTACAGGGCGATCTCCACAGACCTTAGTTGCAAGTATGCTGAGTATGCGTTTTCATCTGTCTCTACAGCGTCTTCTACATAAGCGAAGGCAGATTGATAGGCCTGAAGTTCTTAGGTAAAACGTGGGAGGTCTTTCTTTCGGGCTCCATCCTCAAAAATCTCAAAGCGTTGGGGAGATATACCAGTTCCTCGCGCAATTTTCGTATACAGCAGCCATCCATCCACCTACCCGTCACGACACCCCCACAGTCCATTGCAGTTGTGTCCGTCCAGTCGCCGGGGATTTGAAAGGTTTAATCATGTTTGCCATCAATTCTAGGTGACGATTATCGAGAAAATCGGATGTTGTAGTGCAATCCTCCTGCCTTGCTCCGGCAAAGGAACTGGTTACAAAAAAATGGGCATCAAGGGAAGGATAGTTACTCCCCATTGCTCATTTATACATACATATTTATGGTGCTTCTCTCAAGAATGCATTTAAATCTGGAATACTGGTGACACCTTTTTACGCAAGTCGACTTTCTAATTTTAGTAAAAATGCTTTAAAATTTGGGTGCATAGTACAATTACTCACGAAAAATTCCTCCTCTGGCATTCATGTCTACATCTGTCTTAATTTTAAATATTTTAACTTTTTATGTGACTCAGAAAATTCTAGTAAATGAAGAGAGTTTTTAAACGAAAAATTTCAAGTACTGCTGTGTATTAAAATGAGTAATAAGGCAAAAAGAAACACGTTTGAGTTAGGGTGTAAAATATTTAAACGCAGACATTTTTACTAATAAATAAAAGCAAACAAAAAGGAAAAATCAAAAACATCAAATCAGAAAATAATTAGAACTTTCAATCTTCACCGGTCTACGGTTATGCAAACATTTGTTTCTCTAAATTACGAGAGTAGTCAGTGAAACCACAATTAGACTAATTTGAACTCAACTTAACTTCTTAAGTGGCATTGGAACGGGTTTCTCCTTACTCACCGTAATTATTCACTTTTAACGGCTGACAAAAACGATAGCAAAAGCGATAGCATAAACCTGCGAATTTAGAAATTCTGTTTGTTGTGATATCCATGTGCGTGTGTGCAAATTTATAAGTATGTATTTTATTTGAGATTTCAAAAAGTGTCCATTTCGTTGGTTGCTAGCAGCGCTCATATTTTTATTTTTGCATTTATTTAAGTTTAACGAATTTTTAACTGCTCTGTATGTACATTAGGGTGGTCCTTCAATCAGATCTCCTAAGCCTCAACCCCTGCGCCGACACTGCTATAGTCGAAGGTATCACATATCAATTTTGGTCCCGATTGGAAACGATTAAGGCGTGTCGCACAGGGGTCAAAGTTCAGACTGCTCTATATAGACTCAAGAAATAAAATTTTTTTTCTAATACCCAAAATCTAAACTACCATATAAAATGTAAATTTTGGTCCCGATTGAAGACGGTTAAGGCGTGTCCCACAGGGGTCAAAGCTCAGATTACCCTATGAAGACGTCTTAACCGACTTTAATCCGGACCAAAATTTATACTTGATATCTTCGACAATGTTAGTATCGGTTTTGGGTATTATTTAGATGAAAAAAAATTCATTTTAATTTTTTGAGTCTCTATACCGACTCCAGTCGGGACCAAAATTTATATGTGATATCTGCGACCGTGTTACTACCGGTTGAGGTGTGAGACTAAACAAAAAATCGTAAATGTCATTCTATGGACCACCCTAATGTAATTTTTATAAACATATGTATGTATGTATATATTCAATTCTATGATGTGTGATTTATTGTTCTTGCTTCGTACTTGAAAATGT
Source organism: Rhagoletis zephyria (assembly GCF_001687245.7). NCBI lineage: Eukaryota > Metazoa > Arthropoda > Insecta > Diptera > Tephritidae > Rhagoletis > Rhagoletis zephyria. The sequence goes on along the minus strand of NW_016158515.1, from coordinate 9,226 downwards.
TTTGTTATCGCTTTTAACTACTTCTTATACAGATGTACATATCGTCGTTTAAAGTACAAAGCCGCGTATCGTCATTCTGTAGAACCGCGTATCTGGAATTTGCTGTCAAAAGATGGATGCGCTCTTGGCTCAATTCTTATCCATTACCGAACACCGAGTTACCGGGTACCAAGCTCCGGTGTGGAGACCCATAATATCTACGATGCATGTTACTTGCCTATGTATCGGTGTGTATCACCACATTGAAATATAAGTGTTTTTACTCTTTAGAAAATAATTTATACAACCTCACATACGCGGTTTTGCATTATCTTGATATGCGGTTTCGCATTTTGTTGATACGCGGTTTTGTACTTTAAACGACGATATGTACATATGTATGTAAGGATATATTTCTATGGTCGTTTAGCTTTCGACAGTTTCTTGCGACAGTTTATCTTGTTGGATAGTTTTTCGGTTAATTTACTTAAATGCATACATACATACATATGCACGTACATACATATATGTATAGGATAAACAAGAATGTGTCCAATAGTTTCATATTTTTTCGGTATTATTTTGAACTTGGATACAAGAAGGTAGCAATTAAGTGTACATACATATGTATATATTTTTTAAAGTTGCGATCCAAATGCCCAATGACATCATCGTTAATGTTAAGCGAAATTTTGTTTTGCAATTTTTTTTTGAAATTAAACAAAACTGGAAGTCTAAAGTGTATCTAGAAATACATATTTGTTCGTGATGTTGTCTACAACAAACATTACCGATGACAGTAGGCATGTGGAGGTAGAGTTCTTGCCCGCCATTCTCCCACATGCATACATACATAGATATAAATACATGTGTATGTATGTATATGCAAGTACATAGATTACGAATACACTACAAGAAAATTTTCACTTTCTGAAGTCAGTCCCATTTTTTATCTTTGTGCAGTTGAATGCGTTATCACAAGATAATACGTTTGTTTAGTTTACTTATTTATCATGCATTATTATTTTCTTGAAAATGACACAAAATAGATAAATTAAAATGGACATTTTTATGGACGAACGATAAGACTTCTATGAAAGTAGTAGTTTCAATTTCCAACCCCAAATAGAGATCGTTTGAAACATAGTAAAAAATACATACATACTATGCAACAATGCACAATAGGTCAAAAAAAAATAAAAATAAAAAAAAAATAATGCCCGAACTTTCTAAGTGACCTAGTACAGGTCGTAAAGCTGGCCGAGTAATTCATATAACTGTTTAAAAATTTTCCTAAATTTCTTAGAAATAATAATATTTCTAATATGTAAAGAAATAATAGGATTTCTGAGCACACTGTATATATGTGGAACACTTTGGGAATAAATCTGAAATGTACACCAATTTTTATTTTTTCCCATTTCTACAAAGGAATGAGTGGTCAAATGCGCAAAGATATTTTGTCTGAAAAATGAGCAGGAAAGAACTTTAATCGTAAGTACATGGCGTATGAGTAGCATTCTTTCCTGCTCATTTGTATTTCATACAAATATATCTTGCGAATTTTCATTTGATCATTCATTTATTTTTTATTTATCCATCGATTTCCTTCATTAGTAGCTTGGTTCTTTTCTAACAGAACAGGCTCGATTTTTGGAATCAGCGAGCAATTCTACACAAGATTTGGATTATGACATTCACAAAACGTTTTCGCTCTAAGCCAGTGTTACCTAACGAATCCGCCAACCCCCAAAAAATTGGAGAAAATAACGTTGAGTTTTCCAGCAAATCTTTTCTAAAAAGGATAAATATAGAGTTAACGAAAACAAAAAAAAACTACATACATATGTAAATATGTATATACGTAAGCTCCATTGTATTATACACTTTTTGGAACAGTGATTAATTTCGCAGTAACGCATACATTTTTACCCATTGGAGGTTAAAACAGATCAAAAAAATGTAAGCATTTCCTTAAGTAAGGGTAATGATGAATTTCCACGACGTTCGGTATGCGAGAAAAGGTAATATGCTTCGTACTTTTTGCGGTCTACAAGTACAAGATTTTCCAGAACGTGAAGACGGCCGGTTAAATGACAAAAATTTTAATGACAAATTTGGGCATTACGTTCATAAAAATAGCCATTAGTGCGGTTCATGTAACATAACAAAGTGGCATATTTGGTGAAATGGCAACTTTGCGAACAAAATTTTATGAATGACCCATCGCAACTGCGCATTGCAAATGGAAATTTTTTTCAAAATGCTGCACATAGGTGAAATTGAAACGTTTTTACCATTACATACATTGGCATACAATTATTGAAATTTTTTTTTTTTCAAAGCACCTATTTACGAATTCTTAGCTACTTGATAGCTTTTGAATAAATCTGGATATTAAATAACCCGTTCTGATAAATGTATGTATGCTTTAAAAATTGCAATAATAGTTTGGTCAGATCGCCGTGTTTTGTTTGACCAAATATATGAACCGATCTTGGGAGATTGATTAATTACTTACCGATTTCTTCCAGCATCGAGTAATTTTATTTCGATTCGAATCGATTCAAAAATCAATTATTTGATTTCGATCTGGCATCTCTAGTTGGCACCATACACTTTTCAAAATTTGTGTTGTACAAGCCGACCTTTCAATTCGTCATAAAGTTTTCATTTTTTTTGTATGAGAATTAACTCTACATTCATGTAATTGACATTAGCAAAATATGTGGTGCCCCTGTACTTATGGTAAACTGGGTATTAGTTAGAATATCCAAAGGTTAATCAAGTCAACCCATTAACTCAAAATTGATAAATTTGCAGATTCATGTTTCTGGCCTAAGGGGACGATATGTAGATATTTATTTTGTTGTTAGCGTTATGAACACAAAAGGGATTGCCTTTGAAATTATTTTGCAGAATGTATAACNGTCAACCCATTAACTCAAAATTGATAAATTTGCAGATTCATGTTTCTGGCATAAGGGGACGATATGTAGATATTTATTTTGTTGTTAGCGTTATGAACACAAAAGGGATTGCCTTTGAAATTATTTTGCAGAATGTATAACTTTACGTAAACATGAGTAGCGCAAAATATTTCTTAAACTGAAATCATTTGTTTCCATGCAAAATTTTGACATTGACATATTAAGCAATTGTTTTATTCATAAAATAAACGTAAAAAATTTAGCTGATAAGTTTCTGAAGGAATGCGGTTTATATGCACATGTTCACGTGTGTGTATATGCTTGAATGTTTGTATTTTTAAATATACCCAGCTAAAAATCGGTAATCGCTCCTTGTGGTAACGTGTTCAACAAAGCATTGCCTTACAATGCCTTTGAATTTTTTCGCTTCTTTTAGGCATTGCTGGTAATGTATAGTAGAGTGTCCTGCAATATTTTATTTATTTCTCTCTTCGATTCATTACGGGGAGTGCAAATAAGAATGCTTCATCGTAGTCAGTAGAAACATATAATGAATACTCAAAATTTATTTTTCTACCGTTACTTTCAATAGAAATTGCCATTGCACAAACATCATGTTTTGCAGTGTTCGAAGATAATGTTGCCGGTAAGGGCTTACGGCCCTGAAGCGAAAGGGTAAGCGATTCNTGTGTATATGCTTGAATGTTTGTATTTTTAAATATACCCAGCTAAAAATCTGTAATCGCTCCTTGTGGTAACGTGTTCAACAAGGCATTGCCTTACAATGCCTTTGAATTTTTTCGCTTCTTTTAGGCATTGCTGGTAATGTATAGTAGAATGTCCTGCAATATTTTATTTATTTCTCTCTTCGATTCATTACGGGGAGTGCAAAAAAGAATGCTTCATCGTAGTCAGCAGAAACATATAATGAAAACCCAAAATTTATTTTTCTACCGTTACTTTCTATAAAAATTGCCATTGCACAAACATCATGTTTTGCAGTGTTCGAAGATAATGTTGCCGGTAAGGGCTTAAGGCCCTGAAGCGAAAGGGTAAGCGATTGCCATCGCGTAGTTTGAATTTTCATTTTCATTTCTGCGGTAATCGTGCTTTTTTGCTGGGACATACATGTACATTAGGGTGGGCCAATTGTTTTTTACTAACTCGTATGGTATTTTCTGATTCTGCACATAATTCTGAGCGGAAGTGTAGAGGAAACCATGGGTCGGAAATGAGTTTAGGGCCTGCGCCTNTGCTGGGACATACATGTACATTAGGGTGGGCCAATTGTTTTTTACTAACTGCGCATTTTTAAATGAAAAATTACCTTCTCATGATATTATTATTTTTGACATTTTTTTGTTGAAAAACTTGCAGATTTTTTCTATACAAAAAATCGTTTTGTAAGGAAGAATAGGCCCAACACCGTCTGGAAAAAAATTGCAATAATCAACCGTAAGTCCTAGATAATTGATCTTTATTAAATGGACTTAAAAACTGCATACACAAAGTCTTTCTAAGAAATCAAACTAAGATGCTCGAAATTTTTACAAAAGTTTGTTGAATTTGTTTTAAAATATTGGACAAAATTGCTTGAATTTATCCAATTTTTGTTAAAGAGTAAACTATACTATATCTTTACAAAAAAATAACTAATTTTGATAAGGGATGTATTTTTGAATGGTATTAAAGTAAATCGATGAAAAATGTTATAAAATAAAATATATGCCTTTTTATCCATTAGCTGTAAGCTGAACACTTTATAAAACTGGCACTTTTTTACCGATTACAGATTCATAGTTTCTTCTACATTTTCTCTTAGAATTATCTATAGAACCCGCAAATATCATGCGGTTTGCTGAAAAACTTTCTTCCGAAAAATTGGACCCATCCTAATGTACATACATTAGTCAACGCATGGAAGGCGAACTTATATATGTACATACGTACGTAGTAAATAAATATATATGTACATATGCACAACCTTCTTCCCAAGTGTATAAATTTAATTGTGGTTTATTTTTACATAACTGATTTTCAAGAGCATTTCTTATCGAAAGGCTGCCGCGAAACGGAAAGTGAGAAAACTGCTTTTAACAATTTGGTGAATAACTTATGCAATAATACGATCGGATGCAAATAATAAGTGAGATTCTAAGCTATACTTTGCCTTTGTTGTACGTAAATATTTTTTTGTAAATTAATAATTTTTATTACCACTACAACAAATACCTCATAAAACAGCACGTATTTATTGAAATATAAATTAATATGTAAATAAGTATATGGTGTAGTATGTACATAGGTAGGTATGTAACTCTGTGTAAATATGTAAGTAACAAGNTACGATCGGATGCAAATAATAAGTGAGATTCTAAGCTATACTTTGCCTTTATTGTACGTAAATATTTTTTTAGTAAATTAATAATTGTTATTACCACTACAACCAATACCTCATAAAACATCACGTATTTATTGAAATATAAATTAATATGTAAATAAGTATATGGTGTAGTATGTACATAGGTAAGTATGTAACTCTGTGTATATATGTAAGTAACAAATCAAGGTTACTGGGTTAAAAAGCACTCTTATTATATACTCGCATGTATGTATATATGTATGCCCATCAACTGTTTTATCACGATTCACAAGTGCTGTCACCACATCAGTAAAAAAAAAAAACAACAAATGTTTTTGATCAACAGCTTTAATAAAAAATACAAAAAAAAAACATTATAAGCGTCAGTGAGTATCTCGATTCGGCTGATTAAGCCATTGAGTCACGCTTTACGAGGCGCCTGTCAACCATTTTTGAATTGTGACTATTGTTTTGTTTTCTTATTGTTGTTGGTTTCTTTCTAAGCTTCTATTCGTAGGCGAGCTTCTGGAAAATGTTAAGTGAAATACCAGAATAAATTAAGAATGCACGTACATTTTTTGTATATAACAAATGATGACGCCAACTTTTGCCTCATACATAAATTCTTTGGAATGTTTGATACGTCACCTACATATTTTGCGATTTTAAAATTTTTTATGAGTTGAAAGTAAAGTTTAGCAATCACTTGCTATTTTTGGAGTGCTTTCTAAGCCAATCTAAATGATTGTGGGTTGGTGCATTATTGAAATGACTATCCGTTGAAAAGTTGTAACTTTATGAAAATAATGTTCGTGTTTCTATTAAATGATCTAATTTAAGATTAAAAAAAAACTACTCTTTCTCGATTCGGATTTCATTGTGAGATCTGTATGGAGTTTTTGACAAAAACTCAATTGTGTTGCCCCTTATATATTCGTATAAGATAGACTTCGTCCTGCCTATAAGCGCCGTTTGATAGAACCGGGTTAACAAATTACTAATTGAAGTTGAAGTTGACATATTTAAAATTTAACCCTTCGCTGCCCAAAACAAATTTATCAACTTAAGGAAATTCCGAGTTAGTTGATATGTCATTCTACAAGTAACTCTTTGTTAGATTAGGTTAGGTTAAATAGTCTCACGTACTCTGAAGAAGTTCATAGTGGTCTTACAAAGGCCGACTACGCTCAATATGTCCATATTCCCTTTTATACGCCTCTTAAACATATTGCCCTCTACTGCCGGTTACTTTCTGCTTCAATTTCTACTTGAAGAAACATTGCATTTTAATAGTACATAACTTAAAAGATCTACTGATCACCAGTTCAGAGCAGATTCTACTCCTATTCCTATTATGAAGGCATCTTTCTAAATTATGCTTTTAGGTGCGCTATATTTCTTCCCATACTCACACCGATTCGCCATTCACCACCATTGTGTTTCTGCGGAGTCTATCTAAGCTCAGATACGAAAGAACGAATATCGTACGTATTGAACTTAAACTTCCCTGAAGTCGGCTAGAACCGCATGTCGTCATATTGGACTAATTAGTCATACAACTACAAGAAATGCGAATTATCATAATCAGCCATATTTAGAGTGCGTAAACTGAGTCTGTCCAACACTGAGAAACTACAACTTAGCATGCTTAGAGAGGGACTGATTTAAATTTTTTCGACAGGTGATCAATGATGTTGCCATAATAGGTTTGTTCCACAAGCTACTCGAAGTCACTTCGAGTTACACATACGGGTTCCACAAGTAAGTTTTAGAGTTTTTTGATATACACTGACAGTTTGAACTTTGCTTGAGTTTTACTACAAGTAGCTTGTGGAACAAACCTAATTTGTCAAAGGAACGTAAAACATTTACATTGTTGTAGCGGCATTATTAAGTTCAATTTAAGTACTTTATCATTCGTAGTAGCGTTCAACCAAAGAGGGAGGAATGTTAGCTGAATTGGCTTGAATGGACCAATGAAAAGGTGGTTGGTATGGTGAAGGGAACCTTCACAGGCGGGACATGTCGTGAGTATGTTGGGGCCGAGTCTGGATAAGTATCAGCCCAGTCTACTACATTACCGACACCTTTGTATCGCCAGATTTACATGGGTCTTTGCGGCAGCTGAAACTCTTCGCCTGCGATGGATGGTGGATAAATTGACTCATGACATTTACGGGCGGGAGTCTGTGAATATTCCAGTACAGGGTTCAATGCATTAGTATTTGAGTGATTCGCGTACAAACATACAGACAGACAGAAAAACAAAAATTCTAAAATTCTTTAATTAACCCTCCATATAATATTTGTTTAATATCTATAATGTACAGATATCGACCTTTTACAGTTTTATTGTCTGTATAGATATAGATTAATTATTATTTATTTTATTATTAGTTAATTTAAGTTTTTAGAGTTTTATTTTAATTAAAAAGTCCAGTACATTAAAATAATTGAAGTAATAATTGAATGAATAAAAAAAAATTAAAAAAATATTCTACTGGCATTGGTACTCGAGACCACGATTTTTTGGCTCTTTGATTCGCATTACTGCCGTCTGTTAAGGTACAATTTTTATCAGAGCAACTGCGCCGTTATTTCGGCTTAACTTTGCCGTCTGTCTATGATTTAACACTGTACCACTTGAGTTAGCAAGCAGTATTCTAACTATTTTGTTAACACAAGCTCCACCCTTGCATTGAACTCTTCGGGAAAAAATCGGTGGATCATCTTTTTCTGACAGCGTCTGATTTCCTTTCTTCTCTTGCAGGAAACGGAAGCGTTGTAAATTGGCCTTACAACCCTGCAGAGGTGGTAAATGAACTTTACCATTGGCCACAGTGCCTTTCCACCATTTTTGAACCAATAACTATTTTTTTTTTTATATAAATACATACATGCAAACATACTGGTCTCCCCTCTCTCTGAGTTAATCAGCCAAAACAATCTTGCTCACTAACCACATGCGAGTCGCTACAGGCCTGACTCCGTTTTATCAAATTTAAATAAGAAATACATATATTCAAGTTACACATAAGTCAATATGCAAGCTGCTCGAAAGTCGCCTAACTTTTTTTTACAAAGCATTTGATCTAAATCGTGCTCAAAACCTCCGTCGCATACTGAGAAATAGCCTAGCGCATCGAAGCAGTTTCTTTATTCCATTGCAGTAAGCCAATTCGTAATATTTTAACTAAATCACGTACAACTTAATTCCGGTAAATTAGAAACCTGAAACATATATTAAAAAATCCAATGTAATGACATTTTAAACGGCCAAAGCGTCAGCTAAACTAAAAAAAAAAAAAAACAAGAAAACAATACCGCTAAGTAAAACGAGTAAGTAATAGCAATGAAAAGGCAGAAAAAGTAGCAGCCTACACTTGTATTTCAGAGCTAGAAAAGTTTAAGTAAATAAAAATAGCTGAGGAAAATGTAAGTATTACATGCAAGTATAAACATTCATACATATGTATATAAGCAGCAATAACAACAACACTTATGCTTAGATTTCCAACTCTTGCCACATGTCATACCATGACGAACGACTTAATGTCGACTGTGTGGCACTGTGATTTGTCGAATAGTGTGCCGGGATGCTGGCGTTCTCGTGCCACCTCAGGCTAGCTATAAGCGTTGAGTTGGTGACTCTTCGATAATGGGAGCAAAGCAATTGACTTTGATGCTGATGCTGTTGCTAAAGTTGCTGCCGGTGATGTTGCAACGCCACGATTGTACGCCAAGCAAACGAACGAACAAGAAGAGATGTAGTGCGCAGTAAAGTGGGTAGACCGGCATTTTGAAAGAATGCTAACTCTTACTGGCAGACGGACGAACACTAAGCAGGCGGCCGGTGACACGCCATACAAGTAAGCCACAATGAATACTGATGAGACTGACTAAAAAAAATCTCTTCGAAATGCACACAAGTACCTCTGCTTTTGCTGCCGTTCCT
>NW_016158514.1:0-127999 GCF_001687245.7 Rhagoletis zephyria | reverse complement strand
ATCAGAAAACACTGGCTCTCTTAAGGAGACTTCCAATAATAACACCCAATTGTTTATTTTACCATTCTTTAATACCAACGATTTTGTATGTGGCCCCCATTGCATTTTTAGGGGTTTTTGGGGACCTGTGAAAAGTGGTTTTTATTGCCGGTAGCCTCCTGAAGAGAAACAGAGTCTTCCGATCGAAAAATATTGACTTTCAAGAAATATATGCCAATTCTACGAAAATGAGTTTTTTCCCATATAAAATAAGTTCTAAATATTCCTTGATTTCAAAATAAAAATGAAACAGGGGAAACTCTTCTTCGTTATGGAACAATCCCAGTGGGTGAGAGCATTAAAATTCCGACTTTACCTTTTTTTGGACCACCCTAACGTACATAAATATACATATACTCGTAAAATACTCAAATGTTATTATGTTTAATGTACAAATGTACTTGAACAAATCGATATTTTTAACAAATACATATGTAGTATATTAGATTGACACAACTAAACAATTTCTCAGTGTGTGATAGTTGTGGTTCTCATCGAGCTCTGATCCTGAAAATTCCCGAAATAAATAAAAGAGGTCCGGAAAACATACCACAAAAATACCGAAAGAAAGAAATTTTCAAAAAGCCATGAAACACATAAAAAAAAAATCGAAAAGTCCCGAAAAATTAGAAAGTACTTAGTTTTTTGTTAAGCCTAAGTAACCTTACCTTCTTCTTCTTGTGTTAAAAACGCACAACTGGTAGTCTCTTTAAAATATTCCGATAAAAGAACCGTGAAAAACGAAGAGTTGCAAAAAACAAAAGACAAGAAATAATATCGAAAATTTCATATGAAATTTCGAGAAAATCCTAAAAAAAAAAACAAAACGGTCCCATGCAAAAAGAAAATGTTCTCGAAAAATTCCGAAAAGTAAAGCAAACAAATTTTGAAAAGTCCAAAATAAAATTGCTAGAAAATCCCAAACAAATAAAACAGTCCCGTGAAAAACGAAAAGTTACCAAAAATGCGGGAAAGCAAAACAAGAAAAATTTCGATAAGTCCAAAATAAAATTCCCAAAATTTTTCGAAGTTCTCAAAAAACCTTAAAATTCACAAAATATTTAAACTAGATAATGCTTAAAAAAACTTGATCTCTTATTTTTGCTTTAAAAATAAAACTTTAAGAATTAAAAGCAAAAATCTCACTAAGTCCCAAAAAAAATATATATTGCCGAAAATTAACCAAGATTCCCGAAAAATGGCGAAAATTGCAACAAGAAAAAATTCAGAAAGGCCAGTAAAATGCGGAAAAAAATTTTAAACGACTCCAAAAATTTCCAAATATTTTGTTGTAATACTAATGCCAGAACAACTTAAATCCCGATAAAAATATAATAAAACAAATCTCTAAAAATCCCAAAAAAGAGCTCAAAAAATCTCAAAAACTATCGGGAATCCCTGAACGCTTAGTTATTGATGCCTAAAGAACCTTACTTTTATTTTTGCTTTACAAAATATAGATAGTAGAATCTTGAAAGAATGCTGGCATGTCCTGAAAGACACCGAAAAAAGTAAAATCGTTCACACAAAATACCAAAATTTTTTTAGAAATCCCGAAAAGGAAAAACCAGAAAAATTTCGATAAGTCCAAAATAAAATTCCGAGAAATTTTCGAAGTCTCGAAAAAACCCGAAAAGTTACAAAACATTTATCAAGTAACCTGTAAGTTTAAAGCTATTTTTGTTTATTTTTTATTTATTTATATTTAAAGCCTGCATTAAAATCTATGATTGTGTCTAAAGCAGAGACCGTAACAATTACAAGTTTTGTTAAAAAACCCGCTGCTTAACAGTTATTTTTTTACTTTTATTTAATTACTACTTAAATAACAGTTATTTCTGATTTTTATTTAATAAAAAAGTCATAAATATAAATCAGTCACCGACTTTTATTTTTAAAATCAAACTTATAAAATTCATTTGTATAAGTCGTAGTAAAGTTTTGTTCCACAACACTTTTTTAATTGCGAAAAATGATAATGACTTTTATACGTACGACTTCAAAAATAAAAGTCGGTGACTGATTTATATTGATGACTTTTAAAATAAAAGGCCACTGACTGATTTTTACTGATGATTTTTATATATAAAAGTCTTCAATAACTGTTATCTAAGACATATAATACAAAAATCAAAAAATAACTGTTATTTTTAGACTTTTTAGATAAAAGTCTAATATAATTTTTATTTTGTATTTATAAAATAAAAATCAAAACTAATTGTTATTTTTATTTTTAAGTTTGCATAAAAATTACAAATAAAATTTATTTTCTAATTAGATTTTGAGTGAAAAACGAAATCGATTGGTATCTGTCACTTAGTTGTAGAACATTTCTTTCATAGTGAATTTTTCGATGACACTTTTTATCAATAACTGTTATGTTCGGTCCCTGGTCTAAAGTAAAGCATTTTATTATCGGTTTTAAATTAGTTTACAACCAAGAAATATACATACGTCAAAAACCGACAATAGAAATGCTTTACCTTAGACATGGCTTTATTTCAAATCCAACCTTTAAACATGAAGTCAGCTTTAAGGTTAAAGTTTGCTTCAGAAATCAGCCCTGAGTCTTATTATTGATGCCTAAAAATTATGCCTTGTAGGGCCAATTTCAAAATAATACGGCACTAAGTTTAATTGTGGATTGTTGTTTAAATGCCATTTAACTTTTGTTGGGTTTCAGATCAACTTTGTTTGAATATACCAAACAATTGGCAGCGCTGCTGCTTGTTCCTTGAAATTGTTGTTGCAATTGCTTGTTTGTTTACATTTTGCGCTGAACAGCTGATTGTTTTTTGGTGGGATTTGGTGGGATTGATAAAACAACCTACCAATCAATCTTGGTTGTTTGGTACAAACACAGGGTTGCATATCTCATATTTAAATAGCCAATATTGGCCATTTAAGTGCAGATTAAATGTATGATCTGAAAATGAATAGTGGAAGTTAATCAGCAGTCTCTACTTAAGTAGGCCATCTGAAATTGGGCCTTACTTTTGTCATAACAAATATATCTAACAGTTTTATAGAACTTAGGCGTTTCTAGTGCTCTAAAAAAAAATCTACAAGAATCTTAAAAGGATCCCGATAAGTTCCGAAAAGTCCCGGTAAGTCCCGATAAAATAAAACCAAAATTATTGAAATATCTCGATAATGAAACAGCAAAGTCTTCGAAAAATCCCGACAAAATCTTAAAATATTCTCGAAAAAATTCCGAAAAATCACGGATAAATTTTTGTATTGAGTTCGAGGCCGTTTCTAGTGTCTTAAAAACCACAAGAATTTAGAAAAATTCCTGATAAGTCCCTTTAAAATAAAACAGTCCCGAAAATAACCAAAATTAACGAAAAGTCCCGAAAATAAAAGAAGAAAATATTCTAAAAATCCCAAAAAATGCCGAGAAAATTTTCAAAAAATCTCAAAAAAACCATGAAGTATTTAGATTTTTAATAAAGTTTTAACATTTTCCTTTGACTTTTGCCCTAATACAAGTAAGACTATAAGAATTAAAAAAAAAAAACTCCCGATGAGACCCGAAATATCTCGAAAATTAAGAAAAGTTATATTTCGGAGAATTCCGAGAAAATTGCGAAATGTCTGGAAAAATCGCGAAATTTGTAGTAATAGATATTATTATTGCTTAAAAATCCTAGGGAATAACAAATTACGATTTCCTGCTCTAAATAAAAAAAAATTAAGTTTTATTTTATTTCTGAGGAAAACAGAATTTTAAATGAGGGAGCATTAGAAGGGTCTCTTGATTTCGAATTTAAAAAATAAATTTTTATAAAGTCTCTGGTATAAGCGCAACCAAAAAATTTTCCATTTGAAAAAATCATTAAGCTTTGTTCAATTACTCTAGATATTAAAATTTTCAATTTTTTTTTTCCTGAATTTTGCTTAGCAAGCTGCCATGTCTCTCCTCATTTTCCTGGAGCATTATTTTTGCGTAAACTTAAAACATTTCATCATCGATAATGGTGTCACTGACTTTCGCAGTCTGAATAAATAATGCCAACTTTTTAAGGACATTCATGTGGGAGTAAAAAATGTCGCCAGCTTCACGGCTGTAGCTGCTGCTCGATCACCGCCACCTTCACCACCAACGCAACGATCACTTCAATGCTATGAATCACCATTTGTTGTCAACTCCTGATAAGGAATGCGAGCAGCAGCAGCAGCAAACAGGCATTTAATGCAAGTTCACATTTAAACAATGGATCATTATCCATTCCGTAATCTGCTGCGCGCGTACAACGCAAGTTAGCTGGCTAGCAAGCTGGTCATCACGCTACGCCGCGCGCCCAGTGTATGCAATCGAAACGATCGAGGCGACGTTCTGTACTCGTACAGCCAACATTTACAAGCTGCAGGCACAACGACATGGCTTTATTGATTACATTCCCGATCGCAAGACAATTGTTTTGGGGGCAATATTTTTGCTGCTGTTGCTGCTGCTCTTGCTGCTCCTGCTGTTGGAATGTTTGCGTCTAAAATTCGTGCGCTTGTCAAGGCGAATAGTTCAACATCCCGGCCAACTGCTCGAACACACGGGGCAGCGCATGCATACAAACTTAACCAGAGGCTGATCTTTTAATCGCACGTGAATGTAATGAAAAAAAAATAAATAAAAAATCAGATTGCTGAAGGAATTGAGCGAAAAGAACGCGCGCGCGATATGGATTTCAATGACAACAAAGATAGTAAGTAGTAACAACAACAACGCGCGCATTTATTGAAACAATTGTTGCTTGATCTAGAAAACATTGATGATGGCTGGCGTATGGACGAAAACAACAGGCAACAAGCTGTCCGCAAACAGACGCCGCCGCCGCCGCCGCCGCCGCACCACCATTCGCCAACGGCAAGTGCTTGACGGCCATTGACCGCATTGATTGTGTGCGCATGTGCCACCCGTTTGCTGGTGGATATGCGGCGAATAGCAAAATGGGCCTATGCGACTTTGCGCAGCTTTGTATTTAAATACGAAATATCAAAATTAGCATTTTCGCAACAATAGCCAAAATAGGAGCGGTCAAATAGTCAAAATAATGAAGCCTAAGCCATTGTCACAGCCACAGCCATGGAACCTCGAAGCTCGAGCGCTGACTGTTGGCTGTTAGCTGCTAGCTGACCTGTGCCTGGCCATGGCAGGGACAAGCGCTGCGTGAATGCATCAGAATGCGGTGAAATGTTGCTGTGGCTGTGCCTTTCAGATTTTTATTTATTTTTTTCTTACTTCTTCGGCTGTACTCGGCCATTGTTTTTCTATTTTTTTATACATATATTTTTTTTTTAATTTTTTCTTGGTTGCCATTTTTCCTTTTTTGCTGCTGGTTTCTTCCACTCAGTGTTGTGTATTTGTTCCATTTAATGGGGAGGCACTAAATTTTCATTGGCAACGTGTGATGTCGTCTGTTGCGCTGACAGGCACAACACTAACAACGCTCACATAGCCATACTCAATTCAACATAGGCATAGCGGAGACGACAACGCTTGGCATTGCTGTGCTGCGGCGCCCGCCAGTGGCATTGTCGCGCACAACAAAAAATTCCAGCAATACTGGCCATCATGGCAGCAACACACTCGTTTCATTAGCAGCGCTCCATATAAGAAGCGCCGTGTTTGCAAATCGTTTGAGTTGCTGTATCGTCGTGGACCCCGCTCATGGCGGCGCGCGCCTTCACTGTCGACCCTCAACCCAAAATTGCCACAAACTATCATTTGTAGTGTAGTTTATGTGAGCGCGTGCTCAGGATGATCTGTGCAGAAATTTTATTTTTGTTGCTGTTGTTGTTGTTGTCGACGTCCAATTTGTTGTTGTTGCGATTGCAATATAAATTGCCAAGTAAGCCAAATGTTCGTCGAATTGCCGATAGATGTGGGCATTTTAGATTACATCACTTCTTCACAAAAAAGTAAGTGCGCCTGGGCCACACTGGAGAAGTGAAACTTACGCTACATATCTATTTTGTCTCATGACCAATATACATGCATACATACATACATCAGCTAGTTAAGGTTATATTTTTTCTCTTTTTTATCTCTCTTTTATTAGCTCGGGATGTATCTATGTAATATTGATGCGAATAAAAGATGCAGCGGTTTCTATTCTCAAGTTACATACCTGATGACAGTACGAATAGAAATTATAAAAGCGAGGTTTTAGTTTTTTAAACTATAATTTTTTCTATCTAGATCCCTACCTCTACCCCTGTTCGTTCTAATGACATTTATTTTATTCTGCTTTCCTTTATCTTCATTTATATCTTTATACTCTACCGATAACAAAATCGATGGTATCATCCAACAAAATATCGATAACAAAACCGATAAAAAAATCTATAAAAATTTAGGTAGAAAAATCGATAATACCATTGGTAGCAAAGTCGATTACAAAATCGATCAGGAAATCGGCAACAAAATCGGCAACAAAATCGATAAATAATCGATAACAAAATCGAAAAAAATATCCACAGCAAATTCGATAAAAATATCGATTACAAAATCAATAAATAATTTATAACAAAATCGATAACAAAATACAACAAAACAAAAATAGTTCCTATATTGAGTCTCTGTGTATATAGATAGAGATATTCTTTTCTCTATAATTACCTTTATTTTAATCTCTCTTCCTTTATCTGCATCTTAACTACTATAGGTGTCCTCATCCTCATCCTCATCCTCATCCTGATCTTCTTCTTTATATTTATCTGTGTTTTTACTTTTACTGTTTATCATTTTCTTCACCCTTATATAAGTAAAGAGCTTAAATTTACCTGGATCTTAAATTTTGCATTTACCTTTACGCATCTTTGTTTTTGTTTTTATTTTTACTTTTACCTTTATCCTTTTCTTTATCTATGTACATACGTACTCACCTTTGCTTTCATTCTTGTATTGGTCTTTTTCTAAGTGTTATTCTTTAAGCTTTTATTTGCAAAGTTTTTTTTTTTAATTAATACCATGTGCATACTAAAGAAGCCGCTAAAGAAGTTTCACTTCAAAAATAGTGTCATTCGGTAAAAGAATTACATCGACTTCCCAAATGATCTACATCGACTTCCCAAATGATCTACAAATATAGAAGGTTTAAGTTTTTTTTTATCCGAAACCAGTATGAAATGCAAGTTTTAAAAGTCTTATGCGGCTTTCTCACGGCACCCCAATTGCGTAGTTCGCTCTCTCATTCGTAATTCGCACTCGAATTACCCTTCGAATTACGTAATTCGTCATACTAAATATTGAGAGCGAATTACCACATTTGTTGGTAATTCAGATCCAATTTATATTGAAAATTTATCGCAACTAGCTCAGAAATCAAAACATGCATTTTTTGTGAGTATGGAAAGTGAAGTTTATCAATGTGTATATCCCTAATTTCGTACGGAAACTTATACATTTTTAGGAAGAACTTATATTTTGCATACATTTTGCAGCGAAGAAAAACAAAAACAAAACACAGAGACAGAGAACTGTCAAATCGAATTAGGGATGTGCCCGCGAGAATGGAGTAACTCGCGATCGTAATTGGGGGAGCGAACAAAGCAATTCAGGATGCCGTTGGAAAATGATATTAAACAGATATTTTTGCTGCTATTTCGTCAGAGAATCTATTTCCATAGTCGTAAGAACCGAAAACGCATTTAAATTTTTTCGTAAGTATGTATATTAAAAGCTATTTTTAGGAAAAAAGAAAAAAATCAAAAAATTAAAATACGTTTACATTTACTTCGCTATCTCTTGTTGTTCTCGAGATATTTGATTTTGCCAAAATTTTTCTAAAATATGACACTGTGCGGCGGCTGAAACACCACTACACTTTTTTTCTAGAATCAGAAAGGGAGTGAAGAAACGTCTTTCCCGGTAGGTAGAGGCTAAGCACATTCAATCTCTGCCGCCTCTGAAACTGCTGGGCTTCATTAGAACTTTAGCGCTAGGCGAGATCTTGTCATAGTTTTTGAGGCTTCAATAGACCGAAGGTCGCAGTAAACATGCTCCATTATACACAAATTCATATCGATATGGAGCATGATCATGTACTCATAAGAGCCCTTCTACACCACCCGGCAGCCGGCGAACTGGCAGCCAGTTTTCATAGGGCTCCGAGTTGAATACATTCTGAGCTGGTGCGTCGGTGTCCATTCGAACAAAATGACCAAGCCAGCGGAGCCGCTGTATTTTAGTTCGCTGCACTATATTCATGGCTTTGTAAAGTTCACACAGCTCATCGTTCCATCGTCTTCAGTCATCCTTGTCCGTAAATCTTTCGCAAAATGCTTCTGCGACATATGTATACCAGCACAGTCATGGATGAGTGACTTATAGAGTTTCGTTTTCGTACGTCGAGAGAGAGGACTTTACTCCGGAATTTCCGACTCATTCCAAAGTAGTACTTGTTGGCAAGGGTTGCTCTCCGTTGGATTTCGATGCTGACATTATTATTGGTGTTAATGCTGGTTCCATAATAAATAAACAAAGGCCGTCTACTTTTCAAACTTGTAACTGATGAGAGTGCCAAGACGCTTATGCTCTGACTATTTGTGGGATGAGAGGAAATACTTCGTTTTGTCTCGCTTACCACTGATGGTATTGCTCGGCATTTAACACAGCCGTATTCGTTTAGCGGGAATACGAAACTCAGACATCACGAAATAAAGACAAATTGTTTTCGTGCTGTCAACAGCGGCTCTGAAATCGACAAATAGAAGGTGTATGTCATATTGTGAATACCTGATCTATGCTGGATTTGCCAAATCTAAAGCCACACTGATACGGCGCAATTAATTCGTTGACGATGGGCTTGAGTCTTTCACACATCACGTTCAATAAGACAGTTGGCGCTTATGGTGGGATCGCTTCTCTTGTGGATTGCGCAGAGCACACTTGAATTCCAGTCGTCGGGCATGCATCTTATCAGGTCCTCGCCACCGTACTTGAATAGCGCCGCCGAAAGGCCGTCAACTCCAGCAACTTTGTTATTTTTCAGCTGCATAATTGCTATTCGTACCTCGTTGTAGTCAGAAACATCGGCTCCATCGTCATCGACTGGGCGCTGGGGTTCGTCGTCTCCACTACTTTCAGTGCGGCTGCCATTCAATATTTTCAAAAAGTGTTCCTTCTATAATTTAAGTATGTTCTAGACATCGGACACTAGGGGTCATGAAACCTTCCGTAAGTTGCGAATGTGTTGGTAGTCTGTTGTGACTGCAGCTTTTTGACGTTTAGTTTTCCTTGCAATTTTGGTCGGACATTTTTTACTGCACAGATGCGGGCGCGTACCTTGGCCGCAACAAGATAGTGGCCTGAGTCGATGTTTGGGCCTCGGAGTGTACGTTCGTCTAAAACAATGGATGTGTGCCTTCTCTCTATCACAACATGATTGATTTGGTTTCGGTTTTCGATCGGGAGACAGACACGTAGCTTTACGGATCTTTTATGCTTGAACCTAGTATTGCATACTACTATGTTTCGGGCCTCGTCGAAGTCGATCAGCTTCAGTCCGTTATAGGACGTTTCGTCGTGGAGGCTGAATTTTCCAACTGCATTTCCAAAGATCCCTTCCTTGTCCACCTTCGCATTGAGTCCGCAAAGCACGCTTTTGATATCATGGCGTTGGAGTCTCTCTCCCACCACAAATCCAACACTGGTGCTCCTCTAAATGGCAGCTGTAGTAGACGTCGCAAGGCACCTGGCATCTCTTACCTTGCTAGCTAATGCTAGCTTTTGTCCCAACGAGGAAATCATACAGCCGGGCAGAGGCACCTTCCCCATTAAGGGTCCGGACATTCCAGTGCGGTATGCACCTCAAATCGTAGACCTTTAATCGTTTGTCGTTGCGAGGGGTCTCATCCGAGGCTTTATTTCGCTTCTTCACTGAAAGGAGTTTTTACGTGACGGGTCCCAAACCCAGCGCACAACCCATTGCTGGTACGGGGGTGGTTTCTTAACCGAATGCACGTTTATATAGCGAGCCGCTTCCTCCAAGACAGACTCCCGATCGCAGCCGCAATGAACATACGCTGCAGACTTCAGTGAGCACTTTAACCGAATAAGTCGAAGTGGACCCACAGAAGCTCTCTCTCTTTCGGGATTGAGTAAAGCCATTGCACTCTTGTCTAATCTTAAGTTTATTTAAGCAGGCAGCAAGCCCATGGCTAGTTTTATTTCACCGCTATGGCTCCGTAATACCAATAGTCCTCTTGGCGGTTGTGCCAGTTTTGAGACCTGTAGTTCCTTACAGCTAACGATCTTACCTTTGGATAAACTTTTAAGTAGTTGTTACTTGGTCAACTATTACAAATCACTCACACCCACTTTTATGGTGACTTGGGTATAACAAGCGCTCGTGGTCTCAGAATGCAACACATCACTGGCCCATCTCAATGCAGTAGCCATTATTCTTTTCGACTATTAGGCGATTTCAGCTATTCGTAGATGTCCATAAATGTAAATGAACCAAAAATCGCATTGCAAATTTTATTGTTCCTTGGGAGAATGCAGAACAGCTGAAGGTAAAGAATGGAGAAAATTGTCGAAAAAAAATGTTACAACGAATCGTCGCGGAAAATTTACGATCGATCGATTTGAAGTTAACTTAACTGTATGCGAAAATGCAGATAACGAAGGAAAATCATAAAATTCTAACATAGCCAGCTAGCCAGCCCCAACTGCAGCAGTGAGCAAGCTTTGAAAGCCAAAGCAAAAAAAAAAACAACAAAACAAAAAATCTCCCAAATGCGCTGTAATAAGCGGCTGGCAGTACAGTAGCGCACAACGACACAGGTACTAGAAGTACCGATAGCGCTGATTCAATTGGAGCGAATGCTTTTGTGGTTGGATTTGTTAAATCGCTCGAACGGAATCACAATAAAATGGCAGCCATTTTGGAGGCCGTTGATGCGCTACTCAACAAGTGTGGCATGCAGATGAAATGCCATTGAAGAAGGGCTTAGTGGGGGATTGGAGCTTGGCAGCAGGAAGGCAAGCAACACATTGTCAGCAACAGCAGCAAAAGCAGTGGCAGTGGCGGTAGCGTAACAAATTTCATACTTGAAAAATCGAAGTCGCAAATGCCTTCTGTTGAGGGGTGAGAATGTGAAAAACAAAAATCGCTAAATGGAACATGCAACAACAAAGCTTTGATGCGCCCATATGCTACTAAATTGCCTGCTACCCCTTGCCGCTTTACGCTTTGCACAATCATCATCATCATCATCATCAACAGCCTCATCACGGGCCAGGAGGTAGTTGTTGTTGTACAGCAAACAAAAGCAAATTCGCATAGCTCCCAACTTCAATGCCATAGCCGCGCCGACACCAGCCGCAGCCCCAGCCCCAGCCCCAGCCCCAGCCGCAGCCAAAGCTCCAGTCAGTGTCGTTGCCGCAACTGCCGTTTGGCAATTTCGCTTGGCTCTCATATCAGTTGCATGCAACTGTGGTCACGATTTGGCAATAATGTTTGTTAAATATGCTAGCTATAGCTGCCCGGTTGGCGATGCAAGTAGCGCGCGGCAAGTGGCAAGTGGTGGCGATGGCGATTGTGCTGCTGCTGCTGCTGCTGCTGCTGCCGCTGCTGTGTGTTTATAGGAGGCCACTGTTGCCGCGGCAATTGCTGCCTTGCCCCAACAAGCGTATTGCTAGAGTTGTTGTTGCTTTTGTTGTTGTTTTCCTAATGGCATTAGGGCGTCCACTGGTTGCCACTGTGTAAAAAAAATAACCCACAACAACAACTCAAATAACCCTGCTACCGGGTGCACTAAAAATATCGCTATTAATTCAGTTGCAACAAATGTTACTACAACTACAATAACAATAGCAATAGCAAACAACTGCCGCTCGCTCGCTCGCTATTCCAACTGTTCATGCATTCATATTCCATAGCTTTCGATTTAGATTTACTTTTGGGATAAAAATGAAACGCTTACATTTCTATATGTAATGTACGGTCGGCGGGTCGCTCGGTTGGTAAGTCGGCTGGCTGGTCGTCCGCTGCCGTGGTTGGTAGTCGTCGCTTCCGTTGTTCACTACACCAGCGGCTAGCTCACGTCTCCACTACTGGACACGCCGCCTTTAGCAGTGCCCCCTCCCTACTCTCACTTTGCCCGCTTTCGATCCTCTACATACATACATACATTTATCGAGCATATCTTTAAGCTCACCATAGCGCAGTGTTGTTTGTGCACTACAACAACCAAAACCGATTACTTAGCTTTATGTGATCAGTTTATCACATTTGTGCGCAGCAATCGTGGGTTAATTTCTTCACTGCTACTTGAATATTTTTCGCTTTGTACGCGCTTAAATATACTATCTATGTGTGTATGTATCTATGTATGTATGTATGCGCCAATTCGATTGCATGACTACCAACGGTAATTGCAATTAGTTACAATCACTTTGCTGGGTAAATCTCGCTCGCTCGCTTGAGAATTTATTATATCGCCGCCGCTATATGCGTTGCATTGTTGTTTTATGGAATTCATATTTTGTCATTTCTTAATTACTCAGACCGGGCCGCAAGGAAATTGCCACGGAAGGCCGTACGGAAAAATAGAGTTTTCGCAGTCTTGGCTGAAAGTTTGATTATCAAATATTCTTGGACGTTGAGTAGGTGCGCAGCTATTTAGCTTAAAGGATAGTTTGAATTAAAAGCGCTACGCTGTTGGACAAAGAATAATATTTCACATTAAAGCGATTTCGGTACCTAGGTTACTTAGGCATACTTCTTCTACGTGTTCGTAAAGCAAATGAAAGTTTTTTTCTGCATCTTGTCACATTTCTTCAAATTACTTTAAAGCGTCGTCGGTTAAGCTCATTGCTTCTGCAAGATCTTCATCAGGTACTTGTAATTGCCGGCTAGCAAAGCAACAACAACTTATAAAAAAGCAAATGCTTGGCTGTTGTCGCTGTGCTAACAGTTTTTCAAACCCTGATAATTTCTATAGATAAATATTCGCATGATACAAATAATTTTTACGGTATTTTCCTTGACAAATAAAAAGTTTTTGACAATTGGAAGAAATACAACTTCGAAAGTCTTTTTAAAACGATTTTTCATTTTGCTACGTTAGAGCCGTTGCCGAGAAACTTATGGATACACATACATACATATACACAAACGTACACACAAGTGGCGATTTTGTAAGCGGTTCAACATCACCTGAAAGATTACATGTGTTCTTTTCATCGCCTTTTACAAAATTTAAACACAATTGGCGCAGGCGATTTTGTTGAAAGCGATGTTGAATCGCTTATAAAATCGCCGTATGTAAATGTTGCATAACTATACTCTGATGGATGTCTTCGTGGGGGGCAAAGGAAAATTTCAGGAAACGGGGCAAAGCATCAGGGCCATCGGATTTTTCCACGTCTATTTATTACGAGGTTTGCTGTAATTTAATGCATCGTAAGTTCGATTTTTTTTCTTTTCTGTTCTTCTTTGCTAAGTGATGTCGCTCACTGCAATCAACAGAAAGATGACGCGACCAAAGATCGTTTCTATCGACATTTGTGCTGCCTCCGCAACGACATAAATAAAATCGATGTTAGTCAACTTCAATGCCAGAGTGGGCAGGAAAGGTATCATTGGTTCAACAGTTCGAATATTCATAAAAGGAATCAACAAGGACTGAAAGACAAGAAACCAGTTCGATTATGTTGTGATAGACAGTTAACAAACTCAAACAATCTGAGGGGCTAGCTTCGACCTGCCGCCACCGAGAAAGTTAGAGGATATCGGCGAGCACAGAAAAACGACTGGTATGATCTTGAAATACATACCACGTTGGCGCTGAAATATGGAAACAGGCACAACGCATGCTATGTGGCAGCGTTGTGGAGGGCTGAGCATGGAATAGACACGAGTTACTCGAAGGATAAGAAACCGTAATACATACGTGATTTGGAAGAACTGGAGATGCTGGGTAGCGCCAAAAAGTTCTAGCAAAAAATGTTGCGACTCAATGAATGGTGGCTAATTTATGCAAGGGCTAGAACGGACAACTGTTGGATGAAGTAAAAATTGTTGTAAATCAATTCAAAACCGATAATAAAATGCTTTACTTTAGACACAATCATAAATTTTAATGCAACCTTTAAATATAAAGTGAGCTTTAAAGTTACAGGTTACTTGAGAAAACGGCCTTTAATCGATGTTGTTATTGATTTATCTTAACTAATTATTTTCAGTTTTAGTTCGCAGCTCGCTTATATCATTTGTAGTGCCATTCTTTGACATTGTAAATAAATTTATCGATAGCCTTCGCGATATTTTGATCGATTTAATTCTATTTATATATCGATATATTTTCGACTTAATCGGTATTGTTATCGATTTACTTGAACTTGTTATTTGTCGTTATTATTGTTGTGACATAATGATATTTACTTCTTAGCAATGTTATTGAGTTTTGTACTACGACTTGAGTGCTGCGAACATTAGTTATCATTTCGGACTCATAATTTTTCGTTTTGGGATGCCCCAAATCGTATTCGTTATTGTTATACATATTTTTATCCATAGTGCCCTCGATAATTTCATCGAAAGTGATATCGATTTAATTATATTTATCGATATGCTTTCGTTTCAGTCGTTGTTGTTATCGATCTATCTAAACTCATTTTTAATTTCTAATGCAGAGCTTATTTATGCCCCTCACAATCGTATTCGTTTCTAAATAATCCATTAATTTATAGATATTTTTTCGATTTCATTGTTGTGGTCATCAATATATTATTAATTGTAGCGATATGCATACGGATGTGTGTTTGTATATTTCCTTATTCGTAGATATTCTCATTCGTAAAAAACCAGCGCTCCTCCGAAGAAAAATTTGTCTTCTGCGAACTTATTGTACATCTGTTAAGGGCTTATAAATAAAAAAAAAATAATAAAAAGATTTTAAAAATCATCCTTAACGCCATTGTTTATTAATAAAAAAACGAGTCCTTGTTTTGAATAAATATTTTACTTAATACTATTTATTCAAAACAACTGATGGAACTTGAACAATAAGCCATCAAATCGCCACCATTTGTCAGTTGGACGTTGTCGCCGTGTCTCTTTTAAATAATTCTTCTTCCGAAACTCCACACACATTCTCCCAATGACACCGAGAACATATCGGCATTCTTCGCTAAGAATCTGCATGCATACGTATGTATGTATGTACCAGAATTTTATTCAAAACCAAATCAACGAACATTTCTCATTCCACCACAATATTTTAGGGAATTCTATGAATTTGAATTTCAAAAGAATCCTGCAATGTGTTAAGTTATGCGGACGTGGTCAAGGATAATATACCTGCGCATGTGGCGCATAAGAAAATTAAAGAAAAAAAAAAATATCCAAGTACGAGTACGAGCATAACATGCTTGTTTCCAAAACAAATATTGTCACAAACTACATAAATCACTCAAAGGCGCGCGAGCGTGGTCCTCATAGCTGCTCGAGCTTGTCTACCTTTTCTCAAAACACACACACACATATATATATATATATATATATATCCACACTTGGCTACGCATTTCGGAGCAGCCCAGGTTCTCGTCATTCAATATTATCAACAACGCCAGCAAATTTCAAAATGCCATTGGAGCACGTACGATCGTTTTGGATGAAACCCTGGAATCTTATGCAAAAGGGCGCGCACGGACAGACGAGCTGCCAACATTAAATGGGCCATTGTTTTTCGATAATGCATATTCGGAGCCACAAATCTTGCATTGCGATGGCAGCGATCGCGATTGACTTTATTCCGTGGAATTATTTAAGGGAGCAAGGGAAGGGTTAGCTAGTTGGTTGCTTGATTTGAGACAAATCTGCGATCGAAAGGAGGTATGTAGATATTTACATACATTTGAAATGAAATGAATATTGTCGCAAACTTTACTGGTGTATTGTGATTTGCCATTCTTATTTTTCGCTTGCCTGATTTGTGCGCTAAGCACTTTTTTTTATGAGTAGGGACAGTGTTGAAGTTGTGAGTAGTAGTTTTTGTATGCATGCACGAATAACCAAAGCTATGTACTTCCTGAAAGAAATATTTTTGACATAAATTTCCACAAGAAGAAAAAATTATTGGAAGCTGGCACCCATACACTTCTCAATTGAACACCAATACCAGCCAAGCTGTTCGACATCGTTCATGTCGAGAGAACTATTCTAAGCAAGATCTACATATTACCCTGTTCGCGAGAGCGGGGTGTATTAGACATGAAGGAATGGACATACTGTAAGGGAAAGGATTGCGCTGCATTTGGCATATTGTATTGCATGGAAGACGATGCTTTAGTGAAAAGATCCTTCGATTCGGCGCTTATGGATGAAAAACGAAAGATATGACGCCGAAGGACACAATGTACGGAGTCCAAGTGCTGAGGGACCACCAGTCTGCACTTGCCTGTACTCATATTTGCAACAAAGTATCGATAACACTCGTACTTCCAAGTATTTTTAAAGCAAACGACAAAAGTTAATAAAAATCAGAATGCTTTGCTTTTATGACTTCTGCCTAGTTGTAAATTGAATAGACACTATTAAAAGAGTTGAAATCTGATTAACAAGCATTTCCAAAGGAGTTTTTCAAATAAACTTGCAATAAGCTTAATAATAATATATTTATAAATCACTTTGCTTTGAAAATGAAATGCAAATGTAGAAAACGAGAAACACATGTGGTGAAGCCCATTCTCGGAACGGAAAGATTTGCTCTATTTTAGAAAAATTTTCTTCGAGAATTGCCTTGATTTCGAATTTATAATGAAGGTAGAATACATTGGATAACGAAGGCTCCGTTATACTGGAGAATTGCTGCCAAGTTATCGATACGAAGACCATCCTTTTCCCCCCATTCTTTGTCGATGGTGAGGCAAGTTTCGTTTTCCAATTATTTAAGGATTTTTAACCGAGCTCAATATTGAAATGACCGCTACCTCATTGCTATGTTGTGTAAAAATTGCATAGCTGTATCAGTAGTTCACTAGAATAAAATATGTATGTATGTATTAATTTTTACTGTGGGAGTAAGTACATACATATGTACATACTATATGTATATTTAGAACTTTAAAGCCGTTTTCCTCGAGTTTATGGTTTTCTGATTCATTACAGTATTGAATTAAATGAGCATTGTGTTCATTTTCACGACATTCATTAATCCAAGAAAAGAATTTCAATGTGATTGAAAGAACGAAATTTTTATGTAAATTACAAAAAAAAAAAAGTATTTGAAAAAGTTTTTAACACGTCACACAGTGCCACCTAAGTGGACAAAAATCTAAAAATTCGTTTTCTGCAATGTGAGCGTGTTTGGTATTTTTGCAAAGGTAATTTATCCTATCTATCTTAATTTAAAAAG
Source organism: Rhagoletis zephyria (assembly GCF_001687245.7). Lineage (NCBI taxonomy): Eukaryota > Metazoa > Arthropoda > Insecta > Diptera > Tephritidae > Rhagoletis > Rhagoletis zephyria. Next base: position 110,593 of record NW_016158514.1, on the reverse strand, counting down.
AATTAAATATAAATTTCTCTATAAAATCAATTATATGCCGCCAGGAAGCCACTAAAGTCGGCAAATTTCATACCAAGAATTTTCATATGAGCATAGCTGTGCGTAAGCTCTTCACGGAAACAAATGTTCAAAATATGTAAATACATTCTTTGAAACAAAATGTTGATTTGACGTTTTTTATTTCCATATCGATAGTAGAGAGCTACAAGATTACAAATTTTGGAATAATGCTAAACACAGGGTGTCACTGCGGTAGTCCTGAAAAACATTTTTTTTTTTAATTTAATTTTAATTTTCAAAAAATGGTAAATTTTAATGGAATCAATAAAAAAATATGTTATTTTTTATTAATTTATTAAATAGTACGGATTTTTAGCTTTCGCAAGAAGAAGTAAAAACCAGCTCATTTTTTGAACTTTTTGAAGTAATACTTTTTTTTGCTAATGCATAAAATCATTTTTTAATTTTTTGTCAGTGCCATCAGATCTGCACGATTCGTTCTATTTTCAAAAAGGATGTTTCAGATTAAAAAGCTTGACCTGTAGGCAATACAGGTTTATTATTTTTTAAAGAGTTGCCACATGTTAAAAAAAAATCAAATTATTAAGTTAAATGAACCATTAAAAGATGGGCATCAATCGAAATGTGTATGAAAAGGGTTTATTTCTTAACTACACGTAGAGGGTTGCCACCTGTTTAAAAATCAAATTCCATTTTAATTAAAGGCATTAATAAAAGGGTAATTGAAATAGATAGGTATCACCATATGTGAGTCAGACGAAAGAGGTTTTAGCTATCAAATATTACGAAGAGGGTTGCCATCTGTTTGTAAATTCAAATTTGGTTAAACTAAATTAATAATTTCGTTTACGACATAGTATTTGTTATTTTAATTCAAATACATACATTGTCAATCAGTGATTTGTTCTGATTGCATTCCTTTTAAATTACTGGACTCTTAAATTAGTGTCAGGAATGTTTTTACTCTTCACTTATTTCTTGCTTAATATGTCCAATGTTTTCTTCTGTCTGAACCCATATTGATATACATATTTCAGTTACCTTATTGCCTTAATTAAAGTGAATTAAATTTTTTAAACATGTGGCAACCCTGCTACGTGTCGTTTAGAGGTAAAGCATTTTCAAAACCATTTCAATTGATACCCATATTATAATATCTAATTCATTTAAGTTATTAAATAATTTTAATAAAATTAGTAACAGGTGGCAACCTGTTTCAAAAAATAAAACTTTATTGGACGTCTACAGGCCAAGCCCTGTCATTTGACCCCTCAATTTTGTAAGAGGTCGTATCTATATTTGTAGAAAACTACAACAAAGTGCAACAAATTTTCACCTAAATTTCAAACTTTTCTCTCGGAAGTTTTAGAATTTTTTTGAGTACACAGTTGTTTAGCCCCTTCAATTTTTTGGTCTGATAATGTGCAAATTTCATATAATATGTTCTTTGTGATAACGAAATTACTACCAGTAGGGAGCCCCCTATTAAATTAACCCTTTAAGACCGAATTAGGTTGGGTGGTCTAACAAGTTTTTTACTGCAAATTATTGTTGGTTAATCCTTAAATATGAACTGCTATAAAATTTTAACGTCCATAATTTATGGTTTTAACTGTCATGAAATGCTGCTTATAAATGTTTACAAAGTTCCCTTACGAAAACCAAAAACAAAAAAAAAATATGCGCATCAAATGAAATGGGTTTAAAAAGGCTTTCTTCTGAACTGTATTTAGGAGCGTTGACACGTATTTACAAAATCAAATTTAACTTAATTCATCGGCCACATGATATTTGTAGGTATGTATCACAATATCAGACGCACGAGATTTTTTTATTTCTTAACTATATTTAGAAGGGTTGCCAGCTGTTTGAGAAGCCTTAGCTAACTTATGCACAAATTCGAAGACGAGGATAATGAGAAGGCGAGCACGAAGACAAAGAAGAATACTAAATACGGGGCCTAGGCTAATATAAAAAGTAATACAAATTTCTGAAGTATGAAAGAAAATGGAAATTAATGGAAATAATAATACACATCATGGCATATGCCTATTTATAAGCTGATGGTGCATATGATTGAAGTTAATGTGGATCTGCTTCTCTATTGCTAATTATTAATATTTTGCAATTCATATTGATTTATTAAATTCCATTCAAAAATCAATTCCAATCAAAATGAATATTTCATGTAACGTTTTTTAACTTGAATTTGATCTTAATAATATCACGTATTCTACGTTTAAGTTTAGCCAGGTCAAGACGAAGACGCTGGACTAATACTTTTTATTTTATTTTGATATAAAAAAAAAATTTTGGGAGTTCTCAAAGTGCTCAAAGTTTTTCATGTATTTTATATGGGAAAAAATCAACTTTTCGTGGAAATGGTGTAGAATTCTTGCAAATCAATATTTTTAGATCGGAAAACTCACTTACTGTTGTTTCTTTACACTTTACAGCCTAAAAGAGTTTACCCCTGATATGTACTTAACAAGTATTCTAAAATTTAATTTGCCAACTTCGACTTCGTTCCACCAAAATGAGCTACATATACTATAATAAAAATACAATATCCGGTAATTTTTTCGGTATTCGAAATATTAAAAAAAATGAGGTAGTCGTGCAAAATCACCATCTCTGTCGAAAACCAGAAACCAGATATCGAGGAAAATGAACTTTAAAACTATTTTTTAACATTTTTTATTACTTTGAAGGTTAAGCGCATCTTATATTTATAGAGCTTTTTATTAAATAAGTAACTTTTAAGCAAAAAACACAAGCGACTTCAATTCTCTTATGCAAATTTAGGAGTACCGTCTTTCCGATAAAAAAAGAACTATTTAAATCGGTTCACGTGGTCCAAAGTTATGCGGTAACATAAAAAAAGAAGAACAAATATTCCGACGAATTGATAAGCTCCTTGTTTGAGTTCTTTGTTAGTTTATTGTAAATAAAAGGCAATTTATGAAACTTTAAAAAATCTTTTTATATATCACATAGGTGCTGTATCTACATCAAACTTGCATAAATGTATTTTAAAGAGCATATTACCTGAAGCGAATTTTCAGTATTTTGTGGTGATATATGTATATTCGGAAGTATAGCCCCCGCCCCCTGCTCGTAGATGCCACATTTCATGCAAAAACAGCGTCATAGAAATCGGTTAACGTGGTCAAAAGTTAAAAATAAAAATAAAATATTCCGACGAAATGATAACCTCTTTCATTTTTTTGAAGTCGCTTAAAAAGTACATTCGATTTATTAACTATATCACCAATGTGTATTTGTAATGGTACATTTTTTACGTACGTAAGTGGCAACCGTAGTCCAAAATCCCACCAGCCTTGATGGTTACTCATTTCCAACGCTGCTAATTGTGTTTACACCTGAGTTTAGTACAAATGTATGTATGTATACAAGGAAATGCACAAACATACATACACCACTTTGTAGTTATGCTATATATAAATTCAAAAATTACTCATTAGTAGTTTAACGCCTATCTTAATGCTTGCCGCAACAAGTTCTCCCTTTCGCTCACTCGCTCACTCACTCGTGCATTCACACACACACACACACACACACAAATAATCAAATGCAACTGTACACACCTCGCGCGCCGCCATTGCCACACCACAACAACCCGCTCTTTCGTGCGCATATCTTACAAACAGGAACTTCTTCTCCAACAACTGTTGCCACATGATATGGGGTAGTGCGTATGTATGCCTATATGTATATACATACATATGTATGTAAGTAAGTGCATGTGCATTTGACTGAAATGTAGTGTGGCTAGAAGATGGCAGCGGAGTAACGTTAAATCAACTGGCAACTGCCGCAACTGCCAATAATGACGACATTGATGCCACTGGATTATGCTCGCACACCATTTGCATGACAGCCCAGCATCGGAACGACTGACCGACGACACATAATCGCGCCGACACTCATGGCACATGGCATGGGACATTCGGGGCAAATTACAAGCGCAACTTATGGTCAAACAACTGTGATTGGAATTATCACTAGGCAATTGTATATGAATATTTGCACATTTGTATGTATGTATTGCACATATGCATACAAGTGTTGTTTATTTGTTAGTACATAGATATGCACTTGCGCCGGCGCATACCGCAAACGACAATAGCCAACATGAAATTCATGAGCAAAAGCAATCTCCACAAACACACAAACTTTTAGTAGCTTAATTCGTGTACAAACATATGTACATCTCTATATTTACTTACGCTAAATGGCATTGTTATTTTCTATCCAATAATTTAACTACGAGTATTGTGCCACATATGGCAAACAGCAGCTGGCTTAGCAACAGATTATTGTACATGTTTGCCAATTGAGCGCAACCAACACACACGCACATACACATTCAAATACATAAACACTCATTCATTCATTCATTCATTCATTCATTCGCTCATACACTCACAGGCTGGCCCAACTTAAATAGTTGGCTACTTGCTTGCTACATTGCTGTGGCGCGGTTTTGCCGTCGGCAAATTTACGCACCTAAAAAAGCGTTCTTTTTGAGTCCCACCCAAGAAACTGAACACATTTTTCGATCTCTTTGTTTATTTGCTTGTAGCCCTTAAAAGGGCTTTGTTTTTGTTGTTTTTGTTTTTTGCTGATGCTGCTGCTGCTCCATCCCCTCTTGGTTCTTAGCTTTTGCCGCTTGTGATTGTCATGAAACGCTTTCACTTCTAGAGGTTGCTTTCACCCGCGCGTTTGTCTCAATTAAAGCGTGCTTCCGCTATCCACGGTTTGTTGTCCAACTGCAGCAGAGCTGGTCACTTCATAAGCCAATAGGGACCAGAACGTAGCCGGCATTCAAATCTTTTTAAAGCTTTATTTAGATTCGATGTGGGCATGAAGAGGTTGAGATCGCCCTTCATTTCCATAGATAATCCTGTTGAGCTTTTTTTTACAGCGTTCTTGGAAGTTAGCGGCAGTCTTTCTGCAGGCTTTCACATGCGCACAGAATAAAGAGCCCTCTCTGAGCATCACTGACTTACAGTATTCGAGTACGAGCTTTCACAGCTTTCATAAAACTTCAGATAAGTTAAAACGCCGGGTTTTGCACTGTCAGCTGGTGCCTTCACGACAAAAGAAAAAAACTCGGCGGGAGAATATGTTTTAAGCTTTCTGTAGATTTTGTATGGACGAGCAGAGAGTACAAGTTTTTTCTGTTCTGCGCTGTTTCGCAGGGCTCAAGATAAAAGCTTTTTAATGCTTTATTTAGATTTTGTATGTATGGACGCGCACAAAGCTGAACCTCTGTCTGTATCCATATCCATTGATTCACAGCGGCCATCGTTGGTTGGCGGGGATTTCTCTCGGTAAAAGTGGTTGGCTATATCGGTAATAGCGGCATACCTACTCAGTTCTTTTGGCATCCACCTCTCTCTAAACCATAGCTTCCGCCAGTCAGCAGTCGCGACCAAAGATATCTCGCAAAGTAGCTCTTTGAAGCTTTCTAGGGATTTCATACATGCATCGCCCTTTTATATAGCTTTCTAGTGCGCGTTCTCGAAGAGTTCATCTTAAATCACTGATGGGCACTTCTTTGCCCGCGGGTAAAGCTCTTTTAAACTATCTATACATTTTCCATAGGCGCGTTCAGAGTAAAAGCTCTATCTGCGCATCGCTGTCTTAAATGCTGACATAGAGCGTCAAGGATTGGTGATTATTTTATTTTTGTAATATCGGGAGTATTTGACGCTCATACACAAACTACGATATACAGTCGGCTGGTGTTTTTTTTTCTCCTGTAGATCTCGCAACTGTTAACACCTGTAAGTAGAAGAAAAGAATAAAGAGTTTTATTGAAAATATATGTTATGTATTTTTTTTAGAACGACTAAACAGAGTACCCCACAGAATAAAATTATCCGGCGAATAATGCTTATACATATCGATATATGTACATATGTATGAATATACAGATTATAATTAACGGCCACTGAAGCCGCTTATGAGTTCAAAATTCAAATGTTTGAAAGTGTTTTCTTTCTAGGTATTTTCTATAAATATTTAGGGTGTCCAAGACCACCCGTCCACCCCTTCTAAAATGGAGGAATATATTTTTTATTTCAAACCGCAAGAATATGAACTAAATATCAAGTCGGGCATGCTCCATCTTTTGGTCGTATTAACGTCTACGGGTTTCCATGGGTTAAACTGATCAGAAGTCCATTTTTTAAATACATATGTACATATTTTTTTGTTTTTCAATAAAAAATATTTTCCTCCATTTTGTAACGGTTGGACGGGACTATCAGGTCTAGGATCAGGTCTAGGATATATACAACAGAAAGACCTTTTGAGGTTAAGTAGAAAAATTAACCAATTTTTGAATTCTTCGCTCAGCGACCGATCATATGTATATGAGGTTCGGTGAACAAATAGTTTTTTTTTTATACTTATAGAGACTGTATATTTACATATATCGTATTGGCTGCATTCTCCTCGATCTTCGTAATAAATTTTGCAAATTTTTTTCTTGAATTTTCATTGTTGGTGTTTCTCTAATACATTCTTTCTTGAAGTCTCAAAAAAAAAAATAATAATACATTTTTTATAGCCAGAATCGAAATAACTTTTTTAATTCAAAATTTTAATTTTTATGGGGGGATAGGATTATATATGAAATTGGTTTAAAGCGCTGAACGAGATTTCAAGTTCGGATTTGAAAGAGCAATCCTCTTCAATTTACGTGCAACATAATTTAAAAATGCTTGTAATATTTTAAGGTTAGATTTGAAATGCGTGAATGAAAGTTAAAAAACAGTTGCAGTAAATTAGTTTACAAAAAAAAAATAAAAAATTCGAAATAAAATGAAGACACCTCTATTTGCAATCGAACCCCAAACGCCTGGACCATCATTTCAAGGCATGTTTCTAAATGTCTCACCGGATTTAAATAATTTAAAAGAGGATTTTTCGAAATCCTGCGCTTTCCTAATAGATATTGTCGCCAGGATAAAAGATTCTCGCAAGAGCCATTTTGACAATTATAAATTATAGATGCAATTACATATTTTAAAATAAAATCTTTCGATTGGTGTTAGCAGTTTTTGGATTTCTCCTTTAGTTTTCGAGATAATTCGTAGAAGCGTTGACGTGATTAAGCAACACAACGGTCAGTCAGTATTGCCCGTTCTTTATTCCTTAATTGCTTATCTGAAATTATGCAAAACTGGTAGCGTAGGATGCTGCGTTAATGGCTTAACTCTTTTTCGTATACTCAATCAAAAAAATTACTTTCGAGTCTCAAAGCACTGTGGCTGTGTGGACCTGCGGAGCGGCAAGGGATTCCCCGCAACGACTTCTGCAGAAGCTGCCAGAGAAGCGGAGCCAGAAACCTAACGGCACCTGTTATGCGAATATCCCGCACTTTGCAAAAAAAAAAAGGCAAACGTTCTTGAGCTCAGAATTCTTCGAATGTCTAACCAAAATAGCTGCGAAAGTCTTTAGGTGGGCCGAAACTCATGTTGCCCTCAACCTCGGAAGATTGGACTGTCTAAAACTTATGTGCGATAGCTTACTGGTCACTTCTCATGGCACAGCCACCTGACTGATTTTGTTATTTTGTTTTGCAGCAACTAAATGCAGAGCTTCCCAGAGCTCAGGGTTTGTATAGCGTTTTTTTTGGGTATGTAAAAATATGTCATTATTTGAATTCCGATCTCTACACCAATCTCTGTGTAAATACAGCCATTTGCCTTAGTTTTCTTATTATTTATTAAACTTCTCTTTTTTTAGTTTTTCAAAAATATTTGTAAATAATCACTCACCTCGCGTTGTGTTGGCGAAGCTGCTTGATTATTGCATTTGCCTCGGTCATTTAGTGAATATATAGGTTCCTCATTGTTCCTCGTCATCATCGTCGTAATATTTTTTTTTTTCCACTTCTATTAAAAAATGTTTGCTGCTGCTTCCGTACTGTTGTTGTCTTCCTGCCCGTACAAGCTCTCTGTGTTGGGGAAAACCGCCAGTGGCCCTGGCGCAGACGTTGAGTATTCCCACACTTAGCCGCAAAGCCGTTCGCAGCTGTTAATTTTTGTTCGCCCACTCAGGAGCCCATTCCACGCGGTTGGACTCATTTTCGTACATTTTCCTTGCTCGCTCGCTCGTTCGCTCTCCTCAAAGCTGCTTGCTTTCCGCACTTTGAAGCATCGCATTTATTTTGACTTTCTTGGAGTCTTAGTTATCTCACCTTTGTAATGACGCTTCATCATTTTCTTTGTGAAGCACTGCGGTCGAAAGTCACACACTCAAAAAGTTTTTTGTGTTCTTTTTTTATACGTATTTTTTATAGTTTTTTTCTGATTTTTTTTTTTTAATTTTATATTTTTTTCTAATCCGGCTTCCGCAACTCACAAAGCCTTGTGCGGCGACGGCAGAGTGCGGCCTGTTAAATGCATTCGGCGGACACGACGCGTCCGCAGCGCGCGCGCGCGCCCCACTCGTACACAAAAAAGCCCAACACCCAGGGCGTCAGGTGGCAAACAAAAAATTTTTGAAATCTGTTTCTCTCTCGCGAGACGAAAAACAAAAAGCTGCGATTTAAGCGGTTTTCTCTTTTTTTATGCAAAATTGACGTAAAGCAGCAAGCGAATTGGAAGTGGTGAGATTTTCGGGTGAATCGATTTTATTGCTTAACGACGACGGCATTATCGGTGCCTGTGCGCGACTGCTGGGCGTGGTGGTGTTGCTGGAACTGCCTAGCGAGTCGAACATGGAGGAGAGTGCATTTAGCGAATCGCTTGGATATTTCTTCTCACCATCGTAGGACTTAATGCTGGATGCTGGCGATTTGGGTGTAGCGGAACGGTGGCTGTCGGTGGGACTGCGCGGTGTAAGCGCTTTGTGCAATACCGGGCTAACGGGACCAGCCGATTTGGGTGGTGTAACGCTACGCTCTTTGTTGTTGTTATTGTTGTTGTTGGATATAGAGAATTCAGCGCCATTGGCAACATGCTGCGACTTTTCATTGCCATCTCGACCGTTTTGTGGACTCTCATCGCCACGCTCCTCCTCCTCCACCTCAGACTTGATCTCCATTTTGATTTGTGGCGCTTGTTCCATGAGTGCATCTGCCTGCTCGGACTTCTGCTTGAGTGCCTCCAACTCGCGCCTCATCTCAGCCGATTTCTGCTCCATGGACATCACCTCTGTTGGCTGCAACTTCTCCGGCGTATTTACATCCATTTTCCTAGCCTCGACATGCGTTTCAGCGCTGCACTCACTGCCACTGCGCTCGCTGCTCGTATAACGGTAATGCTGATAGTATGGATCCGAAGTGTCTATTAATGGCTTATTGTAGTCGACAGTTTCGTCGATGCCCAGCCGCTTCAGTATGCTCGAGGCCACGGGCGATGTATTCTTGGTCGACGAATTGGATGGGCTGGTCGCCGGCAAGCTGGCGTGACGCGGTGGCGTATCAAAACTGGTGGTGAACATCTGCTCGATGGCGCTGAGCACAGACGATGAGCCTGCTGTTGACTTAGTGGCGCCGTTTTTCGGCTCCAAATCAGGTGACTTGGTTTTGTTCAATAAACTGCCAACGCCTAGCGCTGCCTTGGCCGCCTCGTCGTCCGCTTTTACGCCCGTTATGTATTGACGCATGCGTTCGGCGAACAGTGCAGCATCTGACTTGTCATTGCCCGGTCCGATGCCGGTGCCCTCGAGTGGCATGCGCTTGGCATTTTCATAGTTGCGCTGCATCTTGGCCTCCATACTTTCCGCCTCATTCTGTGCGCCCTTCATCTCGAGCAGCTTACGCACCGGCAATGACTTCTCGCGCTTCTTGGGTGCCGGGCGCTTGCGGCTGCCAGCGCCACCTGCCATGGATTGCATCAGCGGCTCGGCGTAGTGGTTATTCTTGGCCATGTGGTTGCTCAGATCGCCCAGCGAATTGAAGGCCTTGTCGCAAACTTTGCACGTTAGCACAGCGCTTAGCGTGCGACTCTCTTCGGAGCTCAAGCTGTTGTGTCCATCCTTGGCATCACCGCCGCCAGAAGACTTCATTGAGATCGTTTGTTCTTGCGATAAAATGTTGGTGTAGTGCTGCGTCTCCTGCATGTGCTTGGTCATCTCGCCGAGCGAACGGAAGCTTTCGCCGCAACGCATGCACTTCAAGATCTGCATGGCCTGCTCCACGCCTTTGCCCAGCCATACGTTCTGGCCGCGCACCAATTTGCGCGGCAGTGGTGTTGGTGGATCGCCCCGATACTGAAAGGCGTTTTTGGCCGCCGCTGATGGTCCGGAAGACGAGTTCGATTGCGAGCCGCCGCCACTATTCGGCTGTTTGCGGTGGCTGTGCGAGTGCTGCGGACCCTGCGCTTGTGGTGGCGGTGGTTGGTGGTGGCGATCGGTGTTGGGTAGGTTGCCGAATGGCGGCACATTTACGCCACAGTGTTTGCTGTCCTTCATGTGCGTGGTGAGCGCTTCCAGCGTGGAGAAACTCTGCTTGCACCACACGCAGCGGAAAACCGAGCTGGCTACGCCTTTATTCTGCCAGTGCGACTGCCAGATGTTGTGTCTGGCCTTGGACATGCCCTCCGTGGAGGCGGTCAGTGTGGTTGCCGAATTTTGTGTGCCAGCAGAAGCACCAGAATTAGGTGGTGGCCCAGCAGTTGGCGGTGCTGTTGGTGTGTTGCCCGCTGAAGAGCGCGAAGATTTCTCCTTCCGTGGTCCCTTCACGATATCCGACATTTTCTCCAATGGATCGACAACCAAGTCATTCTTGCCATTCCAATCGGGAAACTGACCGGTGCGGAATATATTTGCTGCTGCCACTGCTGCCAAGTAGGGATTTACTCCGGGCAAGAGCGGTGCGGCTTGCACCGTTGGGGGTGCTGCCAGTGGTGGGCTATCGGTTTTGAAAATTTTCTTCACCTGAATCTGTCCGATGGTGGAGTCGGGCTCACGATCGCCATCGGCTGAACGCTTACGCGTGCCAACCGATAGATCCAGTGGATTATTAGCATCGTTGGCTTCATCGTCGTCCTCCTCCTCCTCAGAGGGTGCGGGTTCGGCGGATGCAGCACGCGCAAAGAGATTCGTGCGAAAGTCTAGTGCCTCCGAATTGTTGTTCGAGGCATTGGGTGATGCTTGCGGAGGTAATTTGAATGGTGCTGGCGCATCTGTGGGCATTGGTAGCTGAAAGCGATGGCCTGGAGCGGCTGGACCCAACGGAAAGCCATACTGCTGTGCGGCGGCGGCCACCATTTGCAGATAAGCCTCCATCGAAGATGGCTGTGCGGGCAAATTCTGTGGTGCAGCTGGGAATGTAGCGGTCATCGACGGTGGAAGCGGTAGCATGCCGGCGCTCGCAGCAGCGGCTGCGGCAGCATTGGCGGCTGCGTTGGCATTTTCCCGGCTCTCGCGACCATTTTCCGACGAGTTGGAATCATGCGACGGACAACGCTCGCTTGAGTTGGCCGACTCTGTCGAACGTGGACGCGCGGTCGGCAAGGCGCTGCAAAGAGGAGAGGGGAAAAGCGTTTTACGTTAGATAAATGGCTATAAAAATTTAACTGAATAATTTAATACATATACAAAAAATATTTATGCATAAAAACTAAAAAATTTGTTCAAGCAGGGTTGCCATGTACATATAATTATTCGAAATTACCTATATAAAATTACTTTCAAGCTAAGTTTTGGGAATTTTTTAATTAGTTTTCTTGAAAAATACATACTACGCTTTACAATAAGCGTTCTACAATTCAGAGGGCTGCCAATTAAGAAAAAAATCAAACTTGGTAAAATTTGTTTATATTTGTTTTAAGTCCGCTTTGTGTTTTTGGAATCTCATGACAGGAATTGGATCTTTTATTGATAGCGTTACCAAGGTATTTTTTTTTAGCAATATGAAAAAATACTTTNTAATTTGCGAAAAAGCATTCTTAGAATTTTGCTGTAGTGTTGTAAATAAGTGCTTAAATTTTGTACAAAAACATGCTATAAAGGTTGTTTTTTTTTGATATGAGGAATCAATTTTTGCACTTATCTCTTTCTTAAAACTTCCGACAGAGGGCACAACAGTGACAATTTTCACATTTCCTTCAAAACCTATTTTCGAAATTGGGCAAATTCCAAATTGATTGCAGACCCATGGTTTCTATGGAAAATTTGCTTAGAACTACACGTAGAATTCTCCTATGCTAAACGCGCATAGCCAAAAATAATTGACCCACCCTAATTTACATGCATATAAACAATTTTATAAATTAAATTAACTTCTGCTTATGTTTTCAATTCGCAACGACGTTTTAGGCGAAAAAATGTATCACTCTTCCCAGCAGAGTTGCCATGAAAAGTTTATAGCAATATTTTTAAAAATTTTTGCAAGTAACCGCATGGTGCATTTCAAAATGCCTTTGATACAATGATTTTTAATAATATAATTTCTAGATTTAGGTAAATAACATAACATGAAGAAAGATTTAAAATTTAATTATTTTGAATTCTTTCTTCTTAAATGTCCAAATATTAAAACAAATATTTTTCCAGGTTTTTTTTAATTTTTTTGATACAATTATAATTTTTTTTTTATAATTTTCAAATTTGCATATTTAATTAGTTCATTAAAATTTAAGTAAAAAATTTGAATTAATTTTGTCAAACAAGTTTAAGAAAAATTTTTTATAAAAAATATTTATTTGCAGATTTTTAAAATGACCTTGATAAAACAATTTTTTAAATAAAATTTCTAAATATGTATATTTAATTTAATAAAAAAAGTAAAGCAAAATTAAAAGGAAATTGAACTACTTTTTAAAACATTTCACAGACTAGATATTTTAAAGATTATTTCTCTTGCAGGGTTACCAGTTTATAAAAGAAAATTCGTCACCGCGTTTAAAATAGGTAAGTCAAAATGAAACGATATTACTTATATATTTTTTTTATAAAAAAAATTAAGTATATAACGTTCTAGAACGTAATTAGAATATTTTCGTAAAAACAAATTTGAGATACACTTAAATACTTGTACTTATTTAACTAAAAAATAAAATTTAAATTATATTATACATATAATATAAAATGGAAATTTAAAAATCAAAAGCTTTGTCCACCGATACTAAAATTTCGCATGACTTTATACTAATCAATCTGAGTTTATTAGTAAAGTGTTTATTTAAATCTGGTGTAATCGTTTATTTCGTTGCGATAAGCGCACCGAAATCATTTAGTTGATTTCAACAACATTTTATTGAAATTTATTAACCGCCTGTCAGCATTTCGCGCTTTCACGAGCAAACAAATCAAAGAGTCACAAATCAAATGGCATACACATGTGATGCATACCTAGTCGCTAATAGTAGCTGGAGTGTTGAGACAACGGTACATACATACATAGGCGAGTGATTACGCACCACCAACACACAGAAATCCGTGAAGATGATAACAAATTTGTGGGCTGGCTGGGCAGTCATGCAGCTCACTGTTAGCCATATGTATGTATGTATGTATGTATGTATGTATGTATGTATGTATGTATGAATTGTCAAAGCATAAAATCACAATCGAAATATGTATTATGTACAGATGTAGTATTTGATATCTACGCATCTAACGGTTCATAATAAAATGCTCTAAAAGCTTTGATAGGCCTTTTGTTATTCGTTGCGTTGCATTGCATTCGTATACGGATGGCATGTGCTCGGTTGTTCCGGCGTTTTGTTTGAGCGTGCGTGCCACTAACATACCTATACACATACAGCCACCATCCACTTGGCGCGTCCGAAAACCAGGCAACTAACTACATAATTAACCAGGGTTGCCACTTTGGTAAATTATTACCAACATTGGTAGAAAAAAAATTGGGTTGGTAAAAAGTTACCTTTGTTTTCAATTTGATAGATTTTTGTTAAAGTAATTTGTGCGAACTTCAATACTTTTCGTTCTGGCTTTATTTTTCGTTGTTATCTTTATATTCTGTTTCACCCCGAAAATTTTTCATTCGCCCATAGTAAATACATGGAAAGCAAAAGTGAAAGTGAACTGGTTCGGGGAAAATGAAACTCATGATAAGGCTAATTATAAAGTTCTTTCTAAAAGTATAGTCTACATAAAAGGCAACATATTGTGTTTTATTGCACATTCAAATTATAAATGGCAATTGTTAAATTTAAAAAAAAAAAATACAAAAGTCTGGTGCCAAAAAAATTTTAAGTTAGCGGAAATTTTTCAATGGGCAATAAAACTGTATACCATAAAAAGTTCTAAAAATTCAGAGAAAAAAGTTCGAAATTTTGGCGCAAATTTGTTGAATTCTTCTAGATGTGGTATATAGCTTTAATACTTGATTTTTATGATTTTGATTTAATCGCAAACAATATTCTTTTACAAAAGAAAAGTAAAAAAAAAAATTTATATAAAAAAATTGTGAATATTAAAAAATTAAAAGCGATTTTTTGAGTCACTGTATTTGTAGTTTTTTTTTTTTCAAATAATGAAGTTTCGTTGTTGCCTTTAGTTTCATCATTTTCGGTTTTCGGTTGAAGGAAACCAAGAAGATGCCATTAATATGATCTCAAATATCATATCATTGCTTAAGTAAAGAATTTCTTAATAAAAAATTTAATATCTATTGAAATAACTCAAAAAAATAAATAAATAGAACACAGATATTCTACATATTTAGTCGATTTTTTTTCAAGTGGATGGTAAGTCTTTTTTTTCGTCAGTGGCAACCCTTTAAGTGATTAACTGTCACCATTTCATATAATGTATGTACTCTCCAACATTTAGCTGATTGCCTTGATTCGCTTGGCGTTGAAGAATGGCTGCGTTATTTACTGCGGTTAGCTGCTGGTTATGGATGTGGCTTACCACCGCTTCCCTTCCATTTCATTAGCTCGTCCGCCCCCATTCAACCAGCCATTTGTGCTCTTTAGTTGTGCTGAGTATGCATAGATACATACATACATACACGAATGCATACATACATATGTACGTACATGTATGTCTCTCAAATGTCTTTAATTCTTTCACTTGCTCTCGTTCGATGTGGCATACATTTTTTTCTGTGTCAATTTGAACTCGATCAAATCAATGAATTCAAAAGCAGCGCGTTGCAGTGAAGCTGCGCAGCTTTCAGCAGCATCGTACGCGTCGCAGCTGGTATTTTCTTGCTTTTTAATTGCTTTGCATAAATTATGAAAACGAACTACTATGTATGAGCATGGAGAAATGAATACTGAAGAATTTACATACATATGTATAAATAAACAGACATGCATAGATACATATTAAATAAGAATTTATGTGCATATATATGTACATACATATATGTATTTAGGACATATGGGAAGGAGCACCGAATTAGTCAAAATTTACTATTATTTCGTACAATTTTTCTCCCGGTAATCAATAAAATATTAAATATTGAAAAAGCACCAGTTGAAGGCGTCTGGTATCTAATTTTGTAGACATTCTCCAGTTTTTCCATCTGAATAGCACCCAAGCATATACATATTTCAGTCGAATTCATGATAGCGACGGTCATGAGCAAAGAAGGTGTTCCAAAGTTTGTTTGGCTCCTGCATTCCTGGCTACGCCAGTGCGAATTGCATATATCTAAATACCTATCATCGTTTGGTTTGCGTACAGTGTTTCCGTTTTGGTGGAATTCTACCAAATGTGGTATAGTATTTTTCTAAATTTAAATTTTGTTAAACTCGTTTTCCATTTGGTATAATGAGGCTAACATTTGGTGATTATTTACTTCTAAGCATTAGCCTGTATCTACCAGACTACTGTGGTGTCTTGCAAGCTGAATTAAGAGATTTAAAGAAAGCGATTATCTTGTAATAGAATACTCCACCACCGTCTACCCTGAAAACCAGGCTCCGATTTAATATCTAGTGTGCATAAATACCTCTTCGAAAGTAGCAATTCAAGGAATAATGGTTCTAAGCGAATTGGATAAATGATGCCTAAAGGTGGTAGTCGGGGTTCCCGGGAACAGAACTATTTAATCTGTTGTCACTCAATTCTGCCCAAAATGCCGTCTAGTAAACGAACTAAGGCTCAGACCAGGTTAAATACAATCCAGCCTTGGACAGATCACAGATTCGGACACGCAAAAGTACTTGAAACTCTACCGGATAATCTACGACAGATAGATTATACCACTCCTCTACTCTGTTTAGACAACCAATTCTGCACAAGAATCCCAGAGAGGAACGAGTGGAAAAGGGCCACAGACCTGAACCCAGGGTCTACGGCCAAAAAAAGAGTGGATAGCGGGATCTACTCAGACGAACTCACGCTAAACCTCAGTTTTCGCTTACCGGACCGTTGTAGCGTTTTTCAAGCAGAACTATTTAAACGCCATAATGGAGGCGGCTCGGTGACTTATAACGTCCGCCCCTCGGGCGGCCTATTGCTATCTATTCTAACAACCAGGCTGCTATCAAATCTTTCAATTCTAACGGAACAACGTCCATAGTAGCCATAGAATGCAGGAAGACTCTCAACCTTCTGGCATAAAAATGCTCCTTGATTGTTGTATGGGTCCCTTGACATAGTGACATTCCTGGCAACTGCCTAGCCGACGAGCTGACAAGGAGGGGGACGGAAATATCTGAAGTCAATTCTGCTGCGGAATGCGGGCATACCTCTAACCTCCTGCAAACACAGACTAAGATAAGGTCGGCTGTGGAAACCACCTGCCATACTACCAGGCAAATTTTACCAAAGATTGATGTAAAGAGATCCTTAGCTCTCACCCGGCTGGGCCGCTACTCTCTCAGATTAGTAGTCGGGGTAATCACCGGACACTGCCTGATGGTCACACACGGAAAAAGGTTAGGATTCCTCACCAATGATTTTTGTCACAGTTGCAGAGACGAGGAAGAGGTGGAGACCATCGAAAACTATCTCTGCCATTGTCCCGCCCTGACCAACACGCGCAACCAATATTACTAAAAGAGGGAAAGAAACAAATGGCTTCGGCCAGTGGTATCATGACGGGCTTTTCCAGCCCACGTGTGCTCCGCGCTCTGTGCGGGACAGTCACTCTAACCTAACCTAACCTATGGCTCAGATCTGTTTTTACTTAGCTAGAAAACCACAAGCAAGTTGTCAGCTAATTAATGGAAACAAATCAGAGTCTTGTTGGTCTTGTCAAGGGGCGCCTTTCAATATGAATATAGGATTAACTTAAAGCCTCGCCTCTAATGACTTTTACCACAGTTGCAGGAACGAAGAAAAGAGAGTCGAACACTTTCTTTGCCACCGCCATGGCTTATCCTAAATAGGACCACGTAATCTTAAGCATACCCTAAACGATTGGTTAGCGCACTAAGAAGCCTTGAGTATTCACAGTTTCTCCGCTATGTTCGGGCAAACAAGTCGACCGTTTACATGGGAATGTTGATATGGGATACAGAAGGTCACGCTAGTGATATAACAATGAACTTTCTACAGAGTGTAGGCCAACGTAACTTAACATAAGCTGTTGTGAATCCCTACCTCGAAGTACTAAATACCCGTAGAGCAAAATAAACTTTGCACAATCTTCATATCCCATTTTTTATTACATTAATAAAAATGGTGATTGCACTGGCTTTGGTAAGATAAATTGAGTACAAGGAAGAGTTTTCCTTTCTTTTTTGTATTCTCAGATCTTCCTGAACATTTTTTTTTCTACTAGGCTGTAATATATGAAATTCATTAATGACGGACACAGTACTAAGAAAAGTACTTTCAAAGATAAAAATAATAATAATAATAAAGACAAAGCCAGCATCAAGTGAAAAATGACTGTCTTTTGACATAAACTACCGATAGTCATCGTAGCCATAATCCAATACCTGGGCTATGAACTGTAACCCCAACCAGCGTATACACATTAGACTATTTTATTGATCAGATCAGCACTGAAACAATCATCTATTTTGGACCTTGAGGAAACCTGTTATTTGGAAGGGATAAAATAATTCGAAAACGCTAGACTAAATGTATTGAGCTAAAGGAAGACCATGTTGAGAAATCAAATCCATTCGTGTATCAGAAAGTGTCGGAAAGATGCGAAACGATTGCCTTCAGCTTTCAGTTCAAAACTAACCCCGAAGACTGGCAGAACCATTGCCTCTCTTTCGCTTTGGGAATTTCATTTTTCGAATGAGATTTTCTTGTGAATACAGGTATTAAAAGATCGCTTGTGATCGTTCAAAATGGATCAGTTAAAGGTCATTCATATTTTCACTTGTTGTACTGACTATAAAATCGTTTTGCTAGTTTTCGTTTCCAACCCTAGGTATATGAGGTATTGTAGAAGGATTTTCTACGCTATTAAAAATGTAACGAAGTGTAAGTCGACCTCATTAAACAAGCTGTTGTTGATCTCGACGTTTCAATGTAATTAAAAAAAAAAAAAAACCTTGCTTTAGATACTTACTAAGAATTCCAATCAAAGGTAACAATTTATAGAGGAAGCTATGCATAGCTAAATACATACATGAAAATGCTAATATATTTTTAATTTGAAAATGTAGAATTTATTCAACGCATTTCCTTCCAGCACAAAATTAATGGTTACATTGAAAATGCTAGAAAACTTTTTGCAAAAGCAAAAAGTCACATTCCGAAGTAAATCTTACATATGTATATTTATTGGCATGCTACATAACATAGTAATATTCTAAAATTATGAAAAAGCGTTCCCGTTTTGTTCTTGTTTTTGTTTTTTTTTTTTGGTCTCTTTACTCATAACACATCCGTCCAACTTCATTCATTGACATGCTGTGCTATTCATGCGACATTGCCCGCATCGCAGCGTCACATTAAATTGTCTCAAGTAATTCATTACATCCACCGGACACATCTATTTTTATGTCTATTCAACACCCAATGACCGAACAATCGTTAAATGTTTTCTACACGAGTACGATTCTCCCTCTGTCATTTCTTTTTGCTTCTAATCAATTATTTATCAGCACATTGTGATCTACTCGCAAATCATGCCTGAATGTATGTACACAAAAAAAAAATAAAAATATTATAGTTGACATTTAATGTTTAGTGATACTTACAATGTAAATTTCTATATAGTATGTAGATACATATATCTGATGTTTTTGAGTTTTTCTATTTCCTTCGCTTCGAATGCTCGATTATTGGTTTGATCTTAAAAACTAAGCTACCGTTGGCGTAGATTTATTATTTCGCTTCAAGTTCAAGTAATTGCTATACATATTTTCAATATTCTAGTCAATTAATTAAAATCGTAATATGTTTGTATGTATGTGCATGCATGTTTTAGATGCAGATAAATACTTGCTGCCCAGTTGCAGTTAATTGTTTTTGCAAGTTCTCAAGTGTGCACCAACGCACCAAGTGCACTTTTTCTTAGGCGAAGATAATTATTTGCCAGTTCTCAATTTTTATTTAATTTATTAACTCACTAAAGGCCTCTCATTTGCTGTTTAGTCATACAAATTCATGGTTATGCATGCGTATACATACATAGGTATGTAGATATGTATGTAGTATGTAGTTCTCCTGCCGTTTTGTTTAACAATTTAATTCTGGGAATTATACTTTTATACCGAATTTCTTATACACACACATACATACATATGTGCTGCCCCCATAAATTTTTTTTTTTAACTTTTTTATTATACATAATTTAAAGTTTACTAATAAAAATTAGTTTTATTAGCTTTATTAGTTTTATTAGCTTTATTTCGCTTGGCAATTGGAAATAAAACCATAATTTCTATACGGCCTTATTTCCAACTAAAAATGGAAATAAAGCCATTATGGTTTTATTGCCCTTTTTTAATTTTTTTGTTTGTTTCATTCTCTTCTGTTTCTTTGTAACCATTGTTCCTGATAAACTACACGACTAATCTCTTCTAAATCCGAACTGAATAATAAAGAAACACGCCCACGGTCAATTAATAGGAAAAATGTGATCCACAAATAGAGTGGCCTGACATGCATTTTTAGTTGAAGCGGTTGTAATTTCCATTATGACTTTATTTCCCTTTTGGATTAGGAAATAACTTCATATGGTTTTATTTCCACAAAAAAAAAATTTAAATAAGACCATATGGCCTTATTGCTTATGGTGTTATTGCACCGCTCCGATTAAATCTTCATACAAAAGTACATATGTACCGAGGCAGAGGGGCCTAATATTCCCATATAAAAAGCGCTAGGAGTAAACTAATAGGGCAGTTCGGGTAACTCTCTTTCAACTGACCACAGACAAAAGGTTTCGTCATAGAAAATTAAATGTATATGAAACTTTAAAAAAGAAAAAAATGAAATAAGAAAGAGAATAGGTTCCTAAAAATTACATAAATGAAATTAAAATTTTTTTTTATTTTTAATACAAAATCTAAAAATAAAAATAAAATTAAATAAAAACGAAAATGTGTTCCTAAAAATTACATAAATTTACACAAGTTGTTTTTTTTATGCAAAATCTAAAAATACAAAAAATTAATTAGAAAGAAACTAGATTCCTTAAAATTACATAAATGCAATTCAAAAATATTTTTATTTTTAATACAAAATCTAAAAAATAAAAAGAAAATTAAATAAGAACGAAAATGTGTTCCTAAAAATTATATAAATAAAGTTAACAAATTATTTTTTCTATACAAAATCTAAAAATAAAAATAAAATAGCAAAATAAACTAAATTCCTTAAAATTACATAAATGAAATTCAAAAAATACTTTTCTTTTTAATACAAAATCTAAAAATATAAAGAAAACTAAATGAAAGAAAAAAAGTTCCTAAAAATTACATAAATGAATTAAAAATATACATGTTACTTTTTAATACGAAATCTATAATTAAAAAGAAAATCTTGTTTAAAGAAATTAAATTAACGAAAAAATAAATTTTGTATAAATTCAATATTCTCTAAATGTCTCCGAACGGCGATTGTATTTTTATGAGAAGCTGTTTTTCACACGGGGGTCTGCCATTGCCCGCCGAGGGGCAATAGAAAAATAGAATATAGGACTTTCCTAAATATTAAATGAAATTAAAAACAAATATGTTTTTTCTATTGAAAACAATAAAATATAAAAATAAAATTGGAAAAAAATAAAAAGTAAGTTTCGGCTAGAATTGCCCTGTAATTCGTAATCAGAAGGTATGTCCAAAGTTCCATAGAATGAAAGGCACCAACTATGGCGAATAGGGAAATTACGATCTGCGAAATATCTGGCACTCATGTTGGATAAGAAACTATACTGGGTACAAAACGCATTTAATGTAGACAATTTTGATAGTAAAAAGTGAGTATTGAGCTTAATCGTTTTCGTAAAAAAGAAAGGCTTGGCCGATACAAGGGGCAAACTGCACAAGTGACCACTTCAAAAGATTATTTGGCGATATTCAACCGCAAAACCGAACGAGTTTTTATGCCGCTTCGTAAACCGATTGCAACATGCATACATCACAATACTCCAGAGACCAAGGTGAATGCAGTTTAATTGTTCAAGATAATGCCCAGGTACCTATCGCAAAGCAAAATTGCAGAAATTGGCCTACGAAATGCTCCCTAACTTGGTATATGCTCCAGCTATCAATAGCCTCCTCATACGACCTACTAATTCCAAATCTCAAGAGGTTGGACGGCAGTAAGAAATTTGGATCGTATGATAAATTCAGCCCGGAAACAAACGCCTACTTGAGGACCTATTTCAGCTGCCGCTTCGAAAACACCCTATCTCAATACAAAATCAATATATCGGGGCAGCAGAGATAGGGGGTATTTCTGAACCATTTGCTGAGATAGAGATAGGACGTTCTTGAATTATTTGCTGAGATAAGGCGGTTCTTCAACCAAAATCCAAAACAGGTTGTTTTTCAACCGTTTGTTGAGATAGGGCGTTTTTTAACCGACTACCGAGATAGAGTGATCTTCCATTCAGCCGTCAAAATACACTTGGAGGTTTGCCATTGCCTGCCGCGGGGCGACCGCTGTTATCGCTTTTTTTTTTTTAGATGTTGCTCGAACCAGGAATGGTACCTAGGTGCTACCAGGTGGTAGCACGCATTTCAAAAGTCCCTCTAAAACTTCTTTGCGAGCTGGGGTCAAAATTTATAAGACAACAGCACGTTGTGAGCTCGTGAGAATTGAGAAATGAGCTGATTTTTCATATTTTTTTTTGCTGGTGCCTTTTGAAATTTAAAAAAAATGGCGTCGATTTTTTTGAATATTGTTGCGAACGGTCATCCGCATTTTATTTCATAAGAAATTCATATCATGCTTATATGAGAAGAAAGTGCAAAAATCCGTTAGAAAAAAAAAAAAATTATTAAAAATCAACGCAATTTTTTTGGCCGCTTGAAACTTGCACACCGTTAGACTAAAACTGTATGGGCTATAAGCTTGCATACCCGAAAATAATAGTCTGAAGATTCAGTTGAAAATATTTGAAGCTTTAATGAAAATTTGTAGCATTTTCCTAAATTTTGTATAAGGTTTGAAACATGGATTTATATGGTTTTAGTTAAAGCTTGCACAATATTTTTATAGAAAAATACCAAAACAAATTTAACTCGAAAACCATTGTTAATATTAAAAAAAAAAATCAGCACGTGTTCACTTGTTTGAGTCACTGTATCCATCTTAGCTGAGTTTTTGCATAGCTTAGAACAAGAAATTCAAGTTCCATTTGATTAAAGAAATCTTTAATCCAGTTTCTGATGAACTTTTTATATTAATTTTTTGAGCTCGCGGCCAGGTTGAAATAAAACAAACTGTTGTTGTTACCTGAAGTCATCATCGGGAACATGAGCTCAAAAAATTTATATAATCTTCAATTAACGGCCAAATACAAATAAATAATGATGAACTTTTTAGACAAAATACAAAATATCGAGCTCATCAGTTATTACAATCTCAGTAGGAAAAATTAGCGAACTTATGGTGGCCCTGATTTCAGTTTTTTTTTTTTAAGATGATATGCCTCACTTAGTCAAAATTACTTTTACAGTTCTCTGATGCTTGGCACGTCAATTTAGGGACGACTGTTATTTGCTTCTAACGAACTCTTAACTATGATTTGCTATGCCAGTACCTAGTCAAGACCTATTTGGTTGGAAGGATTCAAATTTCAATGCAGGAAAACTAACCACATTCGTGCGTTTATACAATGGACGGGCACAGGTGCAGGAGGACCTGTATACACTGTGAGAGATAATTGTCGAATTTTCTTAGTCTCAGTCCATACCGACAAACGGTTGTAGTGGCAGACAAAAAGAAGGCATTTAGAATATCCAGCCGGATTTTGTATCATGAAATACGGATTTTTCTAAGCGACCGGCCTACTCACTGCCGTCAGGGCTCTCATATCTTCGTACCCAGCTCAATAAAGCGGCCGAGAGTGCTTAGAACATGAACTTCTCTATAACGTAGGAATATACTTCATTCACAGGGACAATTGTTTCTGAACATAGCAAAATTTATTAATTTTAGAAAATTATTAATTTTTTAATTCCGCTACTTGAAAAAAGTTTCCATTTGCTAATAAAACTGTTTTCATTGCAGCAAAAAAATAAAATAAATGTTTTTTTTTTTTCACTTACCCCGCATTTAACGCCTGCCGGTAGATCTCAAGCATGAGCGCTTCGTGCAACATATTTATATTTTGCTGAATTTTGGCGGTATATCAAGTTGACAAGTTGCAAGACGCAGATAAACGCGCACACTTTCTAAGCGTTTTTCGATGAAATTCCTGAACTTTTCCGACTGAAGATTTTCCTGTTATCTGTTTTTTTTTCAGCTTTTTGATAAACGAAATTTAACAATTTGGCGCTTGACAGAGAATTTTTGTGGTTACGTTGTTTTTGTTGTTGTGGCGAAATTTGTATTTTTTTGCTGGAAATTAGTAACGCAACAATTGATTTTGTGGAGTTTTAATTCGTTTTGTTTTTGTTCTTTTTAACTACACTAATTAGCACGTAAATGGTTAGGATTTTGGACTACTTTTCGCCTATATTTTATTGTTTTAAGAAATTTTGTTGTTGTTGGTTGTTTGTGTGTGTTGAGCTGTAGCTACTTTCTTATTTCACTTTAAACGTATACGCTTTTGATTTTGTAGTGTTTATTTTTGTTTTGTAATAAATTTTAGTTGCTTTATAATTTATCTGCAGCTAATATTTGTTGTTTTGTAGTATATTTATTTATTTTTTAAAGTTGAGAAATATTTTTAATTTGCTTAAAACTTTGCATTTTACGCGGTTTTCTATTTTACTTAAATTGTTTTTGCTTTTTCTTTAATATATTTAAAATAGTTTTGGGTTTGTTTTCTACAACGCTTTTAATTTTTTTGTTGTAGTAAATGTAGATTTGAATTAGCTTAGCGTAAATTTTTAATATTTTGTATTTTTAGTTAATTAAATTAGTTAATTGCATGGATTCGTATACATTGGGTAAGTTTGTTGTTTTAAGGATTTATTTTTTTTTTGTATGTACTACATTTATGTATGTTTTTATGTATTTGCCCGCAAGTGACGCTCTATTTGGCGTTTGATGAGCAAATTTTTATACATATATATATTTTTTGGGTTATGTATCAATATTTTATTTTTGCATACATGTTATTTTTTTTTTGCACTATTTTTAAAGAAATATTTTTGCTCTGACTCGAAAATAATTTGTTTCGTAATTCTTTTTAATATTTAAAAATTTTCGTTTTGATTTTTTTTTTTCAAATTTTGTTTTATTATTATTGTTGTTGCATTTACGTATACTTTGTTGAACAGGTTTTTTAAGTTTTTTTGTAGTTTATTTTTCGTTTTCAAAATTTGCTTTACCGCTTGCTTTTATGAACTACTTGATTTTGTAGGCGTGTTGCGCTGCTGCTTGCCGCTTTAAACGCACTCAACGCGAGGCGACTTAGTACAAATTTTGTAAATTTAAATTTTTTAAATTTTTTTTTGAATTTTTTGCTTTGTTCTTAGTTAGTTTTGCATTTATCAGTCTTTAGTGTTCGCATGCTGCTTAATTCACATGTGCGTGTATAGCAATTAGCAGCGCTGGTTGTTGCTGTTGGCGCATGTGGTTTGACATCCAGTATATTTTCCCCTTTCTTCAAAAAAATAAAAAAAAAATTCAACGAAAAAAAATTAAAATTTTTGCACACTTTAACTACGCGCGCCGCTTGACTAGATACAAATTTGCACTTTTATTGTTGTTTTTGTAGTTTTTGCTTTTACTTTGAAAACGTTGCTGCTGTTTTAAATGTCGAGCGCGCGCGCTATGCGTATGCTGCGCTTTGCTAATTGGCTTCAGTTTTTTTTAATCAAAAAATTATTATTTTTTTTCTTACTAAAATTTCTTATCACACTTTGCGGGTTCCCTTTGACGCGGCAGTGGCGCGTGTAGTATACCGTTGCTTTTTTAACTCTACAGTTTTAACTTGTTTTGTGTAGTCTTATATAGGTATATTTTTTTATAACTTTTTTGATTCAACGAAAAATTCTTTCTATGTCCGCCGCGTATCGCGTTCAAGCGCTACTGCCTATTTTGTGTCGTTGCCCGTTTGAGAGTCGAACAGCGAATGTCGTCACGTCGTCTTCACGCTACGCTCCGTGCCTCTACTACTTGTCTGATTGTGTCAGCTACTACTAACAGAGTGGCGGTTGTGTTGTTACGACTGTTGCTGCTGCCACTACTACTACTTGTACTACCACTGCTACTGCCGCTTGGCCGAGTAAAATGATGCGAATCGTCTACGACGACTGACTACTCAGATGACTGCGCTTACACTGCGTGTGGTGTGCGTAATGTTGCGCGCAGCACAGCGCGTTGCTGCGCGGGGTGGCGCATACATGCGTCAGTTGGTCGTCTTCTCATCATCAACAATGCTTGATGGAGAGCCGCCGCCGCTGTGCGAGTGATAGCAGCCAAAGAATACTCGTGGCTCAATTGATTTAGCTCATCGGTGTCGTGGTCGTCGTCGTCGTTGTCGTCAATGCAGCCGGTTATGGATCCGAAATCCGATTGTCATTGTCGCCGTAAATGTCGCTGTTACAGTCGACATCGCCTGGTGAAGCTCACGCGCTCGCTCATTTCATTTAATGACGCTACCGCGCGCCCCCCTTTTTTGTTTGAGAAGTTTGCGTGTGTGAACACAACTGTCAAATTGATTCACTCAGAATCGGTGGTGGAGACAGCAACAGCAGCAGCGCGCAGCATAGCTGGGTAGAACAATAAACAGCGAGAATTACTGATTGATCCAAGCAAAGCAGAAGGCGCAACAAAAACAAGCAACAAACGAGCAAAATGAGTTGATGAAAGAAATATCTGGTAGTAGCGCGTGTTTTTTTTTTGGTCGTTTGTTTGTTTGTTGGTGCATCTTTGCTGGGGAAGTGAGCGCCTAGTGCAGCATTTGCTGCCTGCAAAGTTTGTTGCGTTTTAAATGAAGGTACACATAGAGCGCAATAGGAGAGCCAAAGTCTTTTTTTCAGTTTTATTATTATTTTTTGTTTTGTGGGAATTTTCATACAAATGAGACCAGTTGGATGCGTGAAAATTTTGCCGCTACTAGCGTAGAATGTGTGTAACTTTGAATACCTATGTCAGTGTATGTGTGTATATTGAAATGCTTCAACAAACAACAAAATATAACAGCAGCAACAGCAACAACAGCAACATCAACTCTAACAAACGAATCAAACAATTGCCTAGCCAGCAATGAATTTGCACTTTTGACTGCTGGTTTGTCGTTGTTTTTGCCATTTAGTGGCTTTTTTAGGGTAAGCTACTTCCGTGCAAGCATTGCTGCTTGAGCGCCAGCGAATTTGCTGCTAATCAAAGCAGGCAGCGCTCAGCGGTTGTGTGTGTGTGTTGTTGCTATTGTTTTTGGCGTCAAAGTTAGTAGGTGCGCAAAAAAGGTGACTATTTGGTTGGAGGTCAGCGCGCATTCAAATAGAAGGCGGGTAGGTCTCGCGGATTGAGATTTTTGGCAGAACAAACAGGCAGGAGCCAGTAAGTAGCCTGGTTAGCTGTCGTTTAAGAGTTTATATATATATATATATATTTCTTATTTATTGGTCTCAGTTATGTATGAAGATATTTTTGCGTGATTTTTTAATTTGTTTTGTATACTTTTCTTTTTTTGCATTTCAAGTTATAAAATTATTATATTTTAATTAATTATGCTTTTTAGTTTGAGCAGTTCTAAGTTACTTTCAAAATTTATTTATTTTAATTATGAAATACATTTTTTTTTTTTAGTTTCAATTTCATAAAAAAAAATTTACTCGTTTAAATATTTGACTTGCAAATTTTGTTTTGCCTAATTAATTCTTGTTTTCATTTATTTTTAATAATTTCTGAAAAAAGGTTTTAGTTTTTATTTAATTTTATATAAAGTTAATTTAACACATTTTTAATATTTATATAAATTTTTTAGTTAATCTCATCATATTCATAAATCTGATTTCTTAAAAAATATTAATTTATGTTTTAGGATATTTATTTTAATTGTATTTCATTCCTTCCTTTTACTTATGTTTTTAAAATATTTAAAAAAAATATATTGTTTTAAATTTTTGGTACCAAAATAAAAAATATTTTTTTTTTAACAAAAAATTAAAATAAAAATGTAAGTTTTACCTTTCATCTAAATTATAAGTTCCAGGCTAAAATTTCATTATTTCTTTTTGAATTTTTTACTATTTTTTAAACATGTATGTGTTAAATTTTTTTTTTGCAGATTTCCAAATAAAAAAATTTTCAAACATTTTGCGCTTAGACTTTGCTGAGTATTCGCGCTTCTTCTCCGATTATGATGTGCGTCCTTATGTTATAACACAAATGGAGGGACCAACCAACGATTTTGCGCCGCCTCCGAACGGCAAATGGTTTTATGAGAAGCTTTTTTATGACAGAAATACACTCGGATCGAGGGGCGACCGTTGTTAACTAGAAACAAGTTTTTTGTAATTTTAGATGGTGCTCGAACTAGGGATCAAACCCAGGCTCAGCAGAGTGGTAGTAACCGACCTCTAACACTCGGCTACAGCGGCATTACCGCATCCATTAAACGGAGGTCGAAAAAATTTTATCAAATATTTTAGTAAAATTTTATTTAGTTTAGTTTAAAATTCTATAGAACAAAGTAAGAGCGACTACTCTAGCGCTTACATATAAAAAGTCTTATAAAAAATCTAATTTGAGTACTTAATTTTGCTTCTTTTTGAGAAGAATTTAACTAGATAAAAAAAAATATTTTAAAATAAAAATATCTGTTATTTGCTTAATTTTTTTGAGAATAGTTGAAATGTCTATAAAACTTTTAGTAAAATAAAATAATATTTATATCTACTGGTTACTAAATTTTCTTGAAATAAAAAATCCTAAATATAACAAAACTTTAAATTTTCAATTTCAATTTTACAAAATGTTTTATTTTTCTTGAAAAACGGCTTTAAAAGCCAACAGTCTTAGATATGCTTATTTTTTTTAATGTTTGAAAGTTCCACAAAAATTTTCGAAAAAAAAAATTATAATTCTTAAATTTAGCTATACTTTTATTGAAAAGAATTGCAAACAATAAAAAATTTTAATTTGTTTTTTTTTAGAATATGGGAATATTATACAAATTTTATTAAAAAATGTATAACTTGGAAATGCCTCTAAAATTTCCTTTTTTTTGACAGTTGTAGTCTAAAATTTTATGGGAACGATTAAATACGATTCTAAACTAATTTTTTTTTTTTAATTTTTAATCATAAAACATCTCTTATTTTTCTTGAAAAAAGGCTTGCCTCAATAAACTAAAGTCTTAAATTGTTTTAATTCTCTTTATGGTTAAAGGTGCTATGAAATGTGTATAAAAAAATTCATAATTCCTAAATTTTCGTTTATATTTTGCCTTATAAAAAAATTGTATCAATATAAAAAATTAATTTATTTTTTTTTTTAAATATGTAGTCTTGAAATGCTATATAAATTTTAATAGAAATAGGTATAAACTCCGAAATTTCTCTAATGTTTTTCTTAAAAAAATTTTCAGTAAAATTTCAGTTCAGTTTAAATTTTTATGGGAACATAAATACAATTCTAATTTAAAAAAATTTAAGAATTCGCTTGTTTTATATTTTTACATACTTATGGCCTTTTTCATAAAAATAAAATAGATTTAAACAGTGAAATTTTCGTACAAATTTTCTTCTTTTATTTTTATGAATTTGGGTGCAAGTCCATGATCCGAAATAAGTTTAAATTTCTTTTTTTTTTATTTTTTTTTTATTTTAATTCTCCATAAACTTATTTATATTGGTTTTGTTAATACATCATTAAAACTATTGAAACTACTGTTTGAGATTTGTGCAACATACAAATCGGTAACCCTGGCGATAGCCTGACAGTTCCGATAACTTCATTGATTTTACTCTAATCTTTCTGACAACGCCAAATCCATTTTTTTCTGTTCTGTTAAGCTTTGCTCTGGAAAACGAGTACGACCGAATAAAGATTATTTTGTAAAGTAACCCTGGCCCTTCCTTTATTCGCGAACAACTACTAATAGCTCAAAGAGACGGTTGAATGATTAGTCAGTGGCCGAATATACGTAAATGTGGCCTGAAATTCATTAAAATTTATCTGACAGCGTTAACTATTCTATTTCACTCCATTGAATTCATTTGTTGTCTTATTTTGTTCTAATTCATTTCATTTTTCTCTTTTCGTACCATTACATTTAATTTCGCTTCATCTACTTTTAATTTTCATTCTCTTTTGTCTTCAGCATGTTTCATTTCAGCTCATTCTGTTTCGTTTCATTTCATTTCAGCTTATTTCTTAATTCATTTCGTACTAATTTATTTCAATCCGTTTATTTGATTCCATTTCATTTCAGTTTATTTCAGTTCATTTAACTTCATATAATGCATTCAGCCCATTTCGTTTCTTACATCATTTATTTCAAATTAACTTCATCTGATTTATCTGATTTCATTTCATTTCATTTAATATGAAATCGTTCACTTCATTTCATTTACATTCAATTGTATCAATTTCATTTCATTTAAGGTCATTTTATTTTAATTGATCTCGTTTCATTTCAGCTCATTTCTTATTATCGTTGAGATTATGCAATTTCAATTCAGCAAATTTAATTTCTGCGCATTTATTATATCATTTTGTTCCAATTTACTTCATCGCATTTTTATTATTTCATATTAATTCGGTCATTTCGTTTCATTTCCATTCCATTTGATAAAATTTCCTTTCCATTCACTTCATTTAATTTCGTTTCGTTTCTTTTCATATCATTTCAATTAATATTTGTTTATTTAATTTATTTCATTTATACTGATCTCGTTTCATTTCATTTGATTTCATTCCTTTTTTTATTTTTCTAATTTCTTTAATTTTCTTTCTTATTCTCGAGGCCCATTTCACTGCATATTTATTAGATTCATTAATTTTTAAATGTATCTCATTTTCTTAATTTAATTAAAATTGAAACAATTCAAATTAATTTAATTTAGTTTTTATTTCATTTCCATTTCTATTTTCATTTATGTATTTGTGAGGCTACCGCATTATTGAAAATTTTTCCAACTCATTTTCAATTCATTATCCAATTAATTTTTCCCTGTCTTTTTGTTAATTTTTCTTTCCGCAAACACTACGAGCGCATTCGGCATTTAATAAAACAGCAGCAATTAAATTTAATTTAATTTTATTATTTTTTTCAATTCAAACATTTTTCACACACTCATTCAATTGCACAGCGATTTTTGCAAATTACCGTAATTTATATTCCGAGCTACGAAATAGCGACGGCATTTGCACAAATTTTATTTCAGCCAAAGCACTTTTCAAATACGTCGCGGCGCATAGCACGGACAACACGACGACGGCATTTCACGACACAATACAGCAACAAAAAAATCGAAAACGCTCTACTCTCACAAATGGTGCGTCGCTGACTGCTCCCATCGAACACTGACAGTTCCATACATTTGGCATGATCGCTCACCGCAATGCCAATTGACTGACCGACACAACACATAGATACTAGTACTCAGGGGGAGCGCACCAAACGCTTGGAAAAAGACAAAAGAAATGCATGTGCTTATGCTCTCACTCGAGCGCCCCCAAGTGTTAAGAGTATGCAGCGTATAGCGTTTTGCAGAAATTTTAAGAGCGCGCTCATGCCGCATAGCGCGCGCCCAGCAAAAATAGCAGTGATTATGAAATTTTTGCTGCCTGCCGAATGCGCGATACACACGCGCGCTCTTAAGTGTAGTTAGCGCTCTAAAGCGCGCTCGAATTTACCCGCTGCAGTGGCGCTCGCGCGCTCCAACTCCTCCACATGCGTCACTCAATAAATTAATTTTCTCATCAATTTCGTCATGTCCATCAAAGCGCGCTGTGTGCTCGTACATAACCGGATTTCGAGCGCGGTATGAGCGCGCACGTGTGTGTACTTATGTTTAGTGGATGTGCAGTGAGAGCGCGCTCGTCGCAAATATTCGTATGTGTGTATGTACACACATGCACAACAAACGATTGCACTTTTGACATGCCGCTGACGAAATGCACAACCTTGCGCGCTGTCTGTCTGTCTGCTGTACGCCGGCTTACTACTGTTGTTATTGTATTGTTGTTATTTTGTTTATTTCGCACAAATTTTGCACGCGTTATTGGCAAAAGCGAGAGCGCCAGCAACATGTAGTCTCGTGTGCGCTCGCTTACACTAATGGCGCGCGGATGCCAATTGAAGCGTTTTGTAGCTTCCTCCAACCTCCATCATTTTTGTACGTCATTTTTTTTCTGTTTAGCTTTTTTTTTGCATTTTCTAATTTTGTGTTTGTGCTCTCAATTTTTGAAATGCTTTCACCTCAGTGTCAGATAATCTCAATTTGATGCACGCGCAGCCTGGGAAGCCAAAGTACCGCGTTTGCTTTGATAGCTGCTCTTTTGCGCTCAACCCTTTTATGGATATGCACACATGCATGTACATATCTACATATGTATATCCTTTCTTGTTTGTGCGTATGCTTGTCTGCATTTACACGCTTCATATGCGCTCATGTATCTTTGCTCTTTCAACCGCCGCCGCTACTCCGCCACCCATTTGCGCTCCTCCTTTTGCAGGCATCTTTCATTTACCTTTTCTTCAAATCTGGTTCGTCTTCGTCAACCATTGTACGAGCGCGACAGCGTCTCGTTACTCGTCGCTCACCATCGGCGACGAGTCAGCGTTCCATCACAGCTCCTAAGATTTATGACAGTTTCAAGCAAATTTCGCGCGCTCCTTTTCTCGCCAACATCAACTGCCACTCAGTGCGCCTCAGCGCTACTGCACTGACATGCTTTGTCTCTCTGTCTATCCATCCATCCATCCGTTGCATTGCAACTCATTACGTGTTGTTGTTATTTTGGTGCTTTAGCTGAGCGCTGGTTGGAAGCGCGCGCCCCCACCGCTACTAATACAAGCGCAACAGCTGCTGTTTTCAACGCGCGCGCTTTGTTGTTAGTAATTCTTTCCGCGCGCCACGCCGCACAAATGAAATGAGACGCGCACAGAAATTTGTACTGAAATGCGAATGCCAAAGCAAATGAGCAACGAATGTGAAATGCTGCGTAATATTTATTATTTCATTTGAAGCGTTTTTTGGTTGCAGCGCGGCGTTGCGCGCACTCTCGCTTTGTGTATGTTGCCACTGCTGCCTCAGCGCCTAGCGCGCTCCACTTGCCGCACACAATTTGGAGGTGCCACTGTTGCGCGCCGCTGCTTTCTCTCCCTCTTCTAGTTTGCGAGCGCGCGCGCGCTCTCTCTCTCTCTCTTTCGCCCTTTGAGCAATCGTGTTCCCGCATTAGCTGGCATGCTCTTTCTCAGCTAGGCTCCTACACCGCTGTTTATTTTCTGGCTGTGCTCCACCTCCCCTGTGTGCTCACCTTTCGCAACGCGTCACATTCTTTTTTTTCATGTTTAGCGTTGTATTGCTATTGGAGTAGTTGTTGGTGTTGTTCCACACTTTTTAAGCTGAGCTGTTTGGTTGGTTGCGCTCGTGATGCTTTATCTGCTTGCTTCCGCTGCTAAGTTGATTGTTGTTGCATTGCAAATTTTAAATTCCTTTTGTCAATTTGATGCGCGCCCCGCACAATGGTGGTGGTTTTCTGTCAACAGCATCACAAACGTTAGCCGTCCTTCGTCCTTCCAACACTCTTCGTCACTGTGGATATATTGTATATCGTCGTCGTCGTCGTCGTCATCGTCGTCATTGTTCTCGTGTGCGCTCTTCTTCGTCATTCGCTCTTCCTTTGACTGGGCAGCGGCATTGGTTATTAAGTTTGTTGTTGTTGACGTTTCTGTTGGATTTGACTACTTCAGCTGCCAACGTTGATGTGTTGGGGCAACCTTTTGTTGCTCGTCTCGCCGTTTACTTTCAATGCGACAGTGAAATGCTCAACTCAAGGGTTGCTGTTTGGCAGCGGCAAAGGAGGAGCGCGCTAGGGTAAGCGTGATGGCGGGTTAAGTGCGCAAGGTACATTTTGTGGATTTCAGCTTTTTTGTGTGATTTTTGCTTTACGCTATCAATTTTGATGCTGCACCCTTTGCGCCAGCCCTTCACTTCGCTTGTGAAGTAATCATATAATTAAGAGTGATTTTGTTTTTTGTTTTACGCTCGTCGTAGACGCTGCGTTGCTCATTTAACTCACCAAGATTGAATGAAGTTAGGCGTCGCCACCGCCACGTTCCCAGTCGCTGCTGCCGGCGTTGCCTTCGTCCTCAACGCATCCAAATTATTTAAACTTCCCAATTAAATGTGGCGCACAAATACGGATTGCAAGCTACTTACATATTTAACTGGTGAATGTTTCTCTGCTTGGGTCAGAGGTGCACGCCGCTGCCTGCGCTTTTGGCTTGGGTTTGCCACCTAAAATCGCAGACGATTTTTTTACTTTCCCCATCTGCTGTATGTGTGCGCTTTTTCAGCTGTTGCCGGTTGTTGGTGTGGCACTGCGTATTCTGCTTTTTTTTTGTTTGCGTGAACAATTTCTTTCATGCAATCCTTCGTCGTTGCTGCTCACTCTCAGCTTGCTGGCGTTCAAATGTGCGACAAATGAATTGATGGCGTAAAAATATGTTGTTGTCTAGAGATAATCTATTTGCCAGAAAATCGATACAGACATCAGCGCATTCATTTTGTTTTGCTGCCGTAGCGAAGTGAGCCGAAGTCGCAGTTGGTAAGGACAATAGACAAATGTTAAGGTGTATTTTGTTAAACTATTTTCGGATTTAAGTGATAGCTTTTTTCTACGAAAACTTAGGCTCACAATCCTCTAAGTCTTCGGTATAACTATATTCGGTATACTTGGAGAGCTTAAAGGTATTTAATTGCATGGAACTGGCGCCGTTTCAGCCAACAGTTTAGCAGAAGAAACAGAGCAGTCCATTTGGCCAATTCTGGTAGATTCACACGATTGAGGATTTGTTAAACCAGCTAATATTTTAAATGTCCCAAGACTACACAATTTCTCCTTTTCATTTGGTCTTTATTATATCGAACTTATAGGTGCCCAGTTCTATCGAAAATGCGTGTGCTTTACGCCTTCAGTACGGATGTCTCCATTATCCCGCCGGTATGGTTTCACTTTGTCTGAGAGCCTAAACATTTTGTTCTCCTGAAATTCGTAATATTTTTTTGGGATGATCTTCGTTCGGAGAAACCTTAAGACAGAAATATGGGGCATTAGAGAAAACGAGGTCAGCGGCGTGCCTGGCAGCAATGGCAATCGTAGGTTCATTAGCCCTGATGCAAATACTCATTTGTCGGAAGTTCACCAGCACGTTTCGTCTCGACTATACGCGGATTTGAGCCAGAGGCTACATACATACATACATATTTCTTAAATAAAGATACTATTCAAATAGCTTTATGATAGAGAACACGAAACCTCCGCGATCGTGAGCCACTGAAGATTTTGGTAACATGAAAGTGCGTTACATGAATCACGTCTAAAGTTGCCAGATTTTTCTTTTTTGCGCGAAATCAGTACCTTAGACTTTTTAGGTGTAGGGTGTCAGGTTAAGTACTTACAGCAGCGTGGGCAGCCCATGCCTGCATATATCCTTGGATTACGACCGAAAGACAACAAAGTTTAGTGTGGCCACTTCTGCGTATTCGTTTTAAGGTCCCACTGCAGTCGGCTTCATGAGGTGCAGCTGCAAGCGGTTATCTGTCTTGGAGCAATTGACACGCTATTAATAAATATTAACTATTAACTCCAAAAAAATATTAACTCAAAAAAAAGTATGCCTGCGTCTGGTTGTGCGCGGCGAACGTTTAAAGGCTTTAATTTAAGGGTATGCGCGGCAATAAGACTAAGGTTCATGTCACCGAATCCTAGGAATACGATCAAACGGGGCAACGTAGACAAAAACATGGGACCTTGCGATGCCTACTACAGCTTTGCTTTTATGTATAGAAGCGCGAATTAAAAGTTGGATTTGTGGTGAAAGTACGAGTACTGCTGTTCAACCAAGTAGATGAGTAGCTCGCCGCAATCCGCATGAGAGCGAGTTTATGCAACATATGGCTAATTTGCGCCTGCACCTTGACAAAACGAGTTTGTCAGCGTTTAAAAGGTACTTGCGATGGCTGCCCGCGATACCACATCAAAAACGTTATAGGCAATTAAAATGTCGGCATGAGGAAGTATAAAATCTTTGGCCCTACTATCGGGGCCTTCAGCTTTCATGATGAAACAACCGATAACGGACTGAGGCTGATCGTCCACGAAGGGGGCTGGAACATGGTAGTTAATAGAACTACGTTTCAAATCGATAATCTTGTGACAGACAGAAGGCACGCTTCCAGTGTTTTGGATGGAGGGCCAAAAATCGACCATGCAAATGCTTATTGGACAGGAAATGTGCATCGTGCAACACAAGGAAAGTTCAACGCCTAAAAGCTGCAATCATAACAGACTACCAGTATCTTCGCCACTCGACTCTCACATCTACTCTAAGAGAAGCACTCTTCAAAAAAACCGACGCATGCGATCAGTAGACCGACATTTTCCTGTCATTACTTACCGCCAACGAAGAAGAACAATTCTCACCCCAAAAAATCTTATCAGAAACGGAAAGTAAGACGACTTACCGAAAGTAGATCCGGCATTCCGACTCTGAGATCACACCTATTCCGTGCAAGTGGAATTGCAATTGATTGCGACCAGTCAGATACCCAGAAATTAGTCTGATATCATTCCTATTTTCTAAAATAATATCGTTTCTGTTGAAAGGGTAGCCGAAGTGCCTGCCTGGTCTGCCTAAACCCACCGCTTCACAGTACTCACATACTATGTTCAGAGTGTACCGACTCAGTAAGTATGGCTCTCGAAAGGACCAACTGAGATCATAGACATGACAGGTAGCGATCCTTCTCGTGCCAACTCGTCGGTGATCTAATTGCCTTCGATTCCACAGTGACCTGGTACCCAGTACAGTGTAACCTGTTTTCGGCTACCAAAATTTGTAGCATGTCAAAGCAGTCTATAACCAGCTTAGATTTCATAGTCAGTTTAAAATTGTCATTTGCCCATGGAAATTGCAAGTTTGCTGCTAGGTCCAAAAATAGCTGCACCTGCTCTGTCCACCATCCTTGAACCATCTGTGTACCAGTGTACGTATCTGAGATCAGGTGCAGGGAGCCCATTTGCCCAATATTCGCGACGTGGAATTTTCTGCCAAAGCAGACCTCTTTAGTCATGGAGTCAAAGTTTGCGCGTATTTCCAACCCTGGTATATTCGCAGGAATACCTGCATGCAGCTTCTTTGTAAACGAGTCGTCCGTTAGATAGTCGAAGTTGCAGTTCCCTAGTGGCTGCTGTTTCCTGGATACAAATATGGAGAGGCGTTCATCCCAGAAGGAACACTAGAGCCGCAGTTGATCACGTTCTTATAGAGCCACTGACGGATAGGCATGCCAATCTTTACAGTTTGTTAAGGTGCAGTTTTTGCAGTGTCTTCTGCCACCATGCTATGGATGTATGAGACACAATGGGTTGGACGATCATACGGTAGAGCCACTCTATCAACCTTGAGCTCTAGACGATGTAATTTCACGCTAACGAATAGCATAGCGTCGATCCAACCAACTGTAGTAGGGTCTAAGCCTTTTTGAATCAATGCCCTGGTGATAGATCCATAGGTGGCATTGCCGAAGGCCCCCTCGATATCCAAGCAGGTACAAAGAACGATCTCCTTGGCCTCGATGGCACTTTCGATCCTACTAACCAGATACTGTAGGGCCGAATCCGTTGATTTCTCTTTGACTATCGAAAATTCAGGGACATCCTAATGTACATGTGTGGGTATGAAGAAAGTTAATATACCCGTTGTTGTTTTCTGTTTTATGGACTTCAACCCATTAAATATAATTTCTCATCAAAATTTTAGTTTTAGGAAATTTAGCATACATCGCTGGCTGAGTGGAAGATAGGTCGATCTATCTCAGAAAACTTTTCAAGAACGACCTACTTCGGATTTAAGAATTTTATTGAAAAACACCCTTTCTCAGCGGAAAATATATAGAAAATGTGCTGACATAGGGCGTTTTTGAACCGAATTCTGAGGTCGGACGTTCTTCAAACAAATTCCGAGCTAAGGCGTTCTTCAATCAAATACTAAAGTCGGTCGTTTTTGAAAAGATTTCTGAGATAAGGCCGTTTTCGAAGTGACTACCGAGATAGGTCAATCTTCCACTCAGCCATCGATATCAGCAGCTCCGTTTACCGCTTTGAGGATGGTTCACGCCCTTATTATGTATGTATGTATGTATAAAAATGTGTATACACACAACCTCCGTTGACTGATTGACAGATGGCTGACTTTAATGAGCAATTTCAAATGTCTTATTAAATTTGCAACTCAACGCTAGCCTCATAAAAGCAGCGCTGCCGCATATAAGCAAGTATGAGTGTGTATTCTTGATTTTAACTTCCGCTTTGCCAATGCAGAAGCCAGTCATCAGTCGATGTTGGCAGTTACTGCTGCTACCGTGCTGCTACTGTTCTGGCTTCGGGATTCTGTTACTGCGCATGCAGCTATTACGCATTTTTATGGTAATCCGATAATTCAGTCAGGACTCGTTGAGTTAGATAGACAATATATACTTATACACAAAAAAAGGGCAAAGAGCGCAAGCAAATGTATGCAGAGAGGGGGCGGGGGCCGTATCCAGGCTGGATATGAGAAAGATTAGATTGGTTTCGTATACAGCGTTTAAGCAGCGAGAAGTTTCTGCCACTGAGATGAAAATTTAAAATTTTAAGCAAGAAAAGGCAGCAATTATATTTAAAGTGCAGGATATTAATATGTAAGTGCACATAAGGATGTCAGATTTACTTTTGTGTGTATGTGCTTACGAACATATACACTTATCTACACATTTATTTTTTAATACTTTCCACATTTTTATAAAAGAAATTAAAATTTTAAAAAGTCTTGCATCATCCGCAATTTTAAGCATCCTTTTCACCCGTTCGTTCGTTTGCTACGCACCTGTCCATAGCCAATCAGCTTCAATCCCTCCGTCTCGCCACCCCCTGCCACCCACGAAAACTACACAATAATTTATCAATCGAATTTTACGAGCGAACGCATAAAAGTAAATGCTGGAAATCACCCGCTAAAAGCCTGCAATGAAAGACGCGTTGGCATGGCGGCGGCGGCGCGATGTGGCTGAGGAGTATGCAGCGAAAATATTAAATAAAATGCCAAAATCAAATTAAAGAATCGTAAAAATATTTATGATCTGACAGCGACACAGCCACAACTACAACCACAAACACAATCGGCTGAGCCAAAGCCATGGCAATGGCAGACAACAGCGATCAAAACAACAACAATTGGCGGCAATCAACAATCGACAGCTAGCCAGCCAGCCAGCAAGTACCAAAAAAAAAAAAAAGAAAACAACAACACACACACTAAAAGCCTGCGTGTCGTCCACGCAGCTGATTGTGGCACTTGCCTTTGCATTAGTGTGCGTGTGTGTTAACTAGGGTGGTACAAAAAGAGTCAAGTCGCAATTTTAATGCTCTCACCCCCTGGGATTGTTCTATGTCGAAAAAAAAGTACTCCTATTTTTTTTTAAATAAAAAAATGTTTAGAGGTCGTTCAAAGCGCTCAAAATTTTCCACGTATTTTATATGAAAATAAAAAACAATTTTTCGTAGAAATGGCATTGAAGTCGTGAAAATCAATATTTTCGATCGAAAAACTCTGGTTCTCTTCAAGAGACTTCCAATAATAATACCCAATTGTTTATTTAACATTTTTTCGATACTAACGATTTTTAATTGGTGACCCTATTGCATTTATGGGGTTTTTGGCGGACGTATACAATATAGTTACTATAAAAAAAGGTTAAATGACCAATCGGGTATTATTGTAGGGAATCTCCTGCAGATAAAAACAGAGTTTTCCAATCGAAAAATATTGATTGTTAATAATTCTATACCATTTCTACGAAAATTGGTTTTTTCCCCCATATAAAATACATGGAAAACTTTAAGCGCTTTGAACGACCTCTAAATATTTCTTGCCTTCAAAAAAAAGAATAGCGGTATATTTTTTCGGTATAGAGCAATTCCTGGCGAGTGAGAGCATACAAATGTCGACTTCACTTTTTCTCATGCATTTTTGAACCACCCTAGTGTTAACATGCTCACGTACGTGGTTGTTATGATGTTGGTGGTGTGGTGCACGCGGTGGTGTGCAGCATGTGCCACCACGATGCGGCCCCGAAATGAGCGCTCAAATCGAATCGAGTCGAGACGAGGAGTCAAGTCGCGCGCGCGCTACAAGTGATTTGATTATTATCGGTTAATTGGTGGATCGTAAAAACTTTTACGATCCTTTACATTAACATTATGGCTATAACGAAAGACAACAACGAAAACAATAGCTAGATGAATTTGTAAAAAAAAAAAAAAATTAAAAACTAAATAAAATATAACAAGAAAAACTGACACGACAACATTAACAGCTTGTAGCTGTACCATATGTAAGTTAATATATACCTACATATATAAGTATAAATGTACATATACATAGGTGTACATACTTAAGTATAAAGTATTTCTATACATAAGCACAGCAGTGAAAATCAATAAAAATAGACGCAGCCCGGTCAGCAGCCAATCAAGCATCTGCTT
Organism: Rhagoletis zephyria; assembly: GCF_001687245.7. Taxonomy (NCBI): domain Eukaryota; kingdom Metazoa; phylum Arthropoda; class Insecta; order Diptera; family Tephritidae; genus Rhagoletis; species Rhagoletis zephyria. Next base: position 70,366 of record NW_016158514.1, on the reverse strand, counting down.
GTCCATTTGTTGGCTTGCGTCCGAGCGTGAAGCCCATAAAACACTGAAAACTCAACTGAAGAAATAATACATATGTACATATTTACATACAATATTTTAATTGATCCACTAATAGCTGTCTCCTAATGAAATGATAGCCACTTTTCTATCGCCATGTTGGTGTTTTCACCTGGCTTTAATTTTATTGCATTTATTTATCAGCAAAATAGGTATTAGTTAACTATCTAAGTTCGATGACCGTTATGGATATAAAAGCGGAAATTTTCGAAAATTTGCTTCCCTAGTACATCGCGGTTCATACGTGCAGTGCGCTTCACGGAAGAAAATATTTCCTAACGCAGCAGAAAAGCCAGAGAATCCCACAGTCCAACTTCGGGCTTACTAGACAGCTTATCATAACTATACGACACCCACCACATATTGACATGTTCTAACAATTTTTTTTATTATTTTATTTTTTTTTTTCTAATAAAAAACATAGTTTATTCCATGACAAAAACCATTATCGGAATAAAACTGATGAAACTATTTTGATTTCTTAAAATAAATTAAATGTAATCCAGTTCATACGGAATACCTTCATAGCCAAAAGTACCGACATGAATAGGTATCGACGCTTTAGAACCGATATATTTCGCGTGTCGATACTTTCTTACGATACTACTTCCAAGTAAAGGTATCGATACCTGCATGGTATCGTTTCATCCCTGTGCATAAAATCATACAGACTATCCGTAAAGCTTCCTCTGACGATTTCTACCCTGTCGAGCTACCGAAAACTAAATTACTTACCTAATATATGAGTATTATTTCATGCCAGCCTAAGGGTACACACTTTGTTTTTGTCAGCAAGTAGTTTCTTTGATTTACAGTTACTTACTACCTGCTGGTACGTATTAATCAATGATGAATGATAATTAGGTGCACAATAACTAATCGCTCTTTGTAATTCATGACTGTCGGCGTCATTGTACCAACGAAAGCGCAACATTCAGTTCATGCCATTGTCTAATATCGATAGATACGATTTAAAAAGCCATCACTTTTAACAAAAATTAAGCACATTAGTGACTGCTTTGAATTGAATTGAATTGAATTTATTTTGTTTTTTTGTCACACAAACATTCATAAGTAGATACATATGTGTGTTGTTTTATGTAAACATTTCAGCTGCTAGCGCTTTATACCAACTATTTAATAGTATGTGAAATTATGAATTCCTCCATCAATTTTCGTGGCGTATTTTTTAACATTTGACGCAATTTTTCATAATAAAGCGGGCGCGCTAGTATTTTTGTCACTGCATGCCAAGTGAATTTTGAATGATGGGCTGCCGGCCATGAGCGCCGTAAGCCACGAAAAAATAATGAAAATGTATTGAACGCTGAGAATGCCGCCGTCACACAAGCGTGTGTACGTATGTATTTATGTACATAAACGCCTGCAAATCGAAGCGCAAATGTAGCGCGGCGGCGACATGTGGAAATCGCGACTTAAATGATTGAACACGTAATTTCATACCACGCCGCCTGCCGCTGGGCGCTAAACATTTACCGCACATAACGCGCATACCACAACACATCAGCGTAAGTCCAACGGGCTAGCGACTGCCTAGCGCTGTCACCGGCCATCCATCATAATGTGGTTTAGGCCAAATTGAAAATTAATCCGTCAACGCAGCACGTCGATCAATTTTAGTCGGTGAGATGACTTGATTTCGCTAGGCGCGGCGGCAAACGGCAGCTACATACATCGATCAAGACAATGTCTTAACTTGGCCATAAGTCGGCTAACTAATAGCAAATGGATAAAACGTAGCGCTAGTGAAGCACCACCCAGCACAACAGCAAACGACGCGGATAGCATAGGAAAACAATTGTAAAAATCAAAGAACCCATAGAAACAATTAAACTGATTGAAAATCATAAAATCACAAATCAAACAAGAAAAGTGAAATCACAAAAAAACTGGCCAATCGCATGTGATCCATTGGATTTCTCAAGATTTTTTGATTGATGTGTTGCGTGTGCGCTCGCCGCTGTCCATTTGATATGCGTACGTAAAGCAAAACGTCATCCGTCTCTACCAGCTGTCATTATACACCGTCAATTGTCCATCGAGTTTGTAAGTAGGTATGTATGTATGTTTGTGCATGTAATTGTCACCATTGTTGCTTGTGGCTTTGCTGGCCGCGCACATTTGCTACTTCTTTTTGATCTTATGCAGCACTTTGAAATTTCATGCTGCAGCTTGTCTAGCGTCTTAAGCGCTTAGACGCATGCGGTAGGCATCAAAGTGTCCGGGCGTCAAGTTGTCTTAAAAGTGTCTTTGGCGGTTGTTATCAAAGCGTTTGCTTACGATTTCGTTTCGTCTGCTCGTCAATTTGAAGATTTTGTATTCAATGTATTGGATTTGATATCACAAAATACTTATGTGCAGCTTTGTATTTCGAATGTGAAATGTTGACAAGTTTTTCGTAGGGTCAGTAATTCGCTTCAAAGTGCTTATAGAAAATGCATAGTGTTGTGAAGAGTAATCCAGCTGGGTCTTGCGTGGTCTATTGTGAGCTTTTGACAATGTTTCCACGAACATCTTGATAGAAAAATTGGGTTAGCCATGTATGGCACCATCATTGGACTGACAATTTTTTAAGATACCTCTAGGTAAAAGTAAAGTGAGACACGCCGACCATTCCAAGGAAGCAAAACGGCACATACTTATCCGAGGTGTTCTTACTCCATTTGAAGTGGCTGGAATGTTTGTTAAAATCCCAGCATAATGAGCAAAAAGCGTTGTGTAGTTCGTAATTGGATTTACAAATAGTTAGCAGAAAAGTTTTGAAATGCCTTCAGGTCTAGAAGGCACATTAAACTTAATCTTATTAATCAAAATAGGGCTACTGGCCATACCGCTACATACCAAAATCGATAAAAATATCGGTAATTAAATCGGTAACAAAATCGATAAAAATATCGATAACAAAATCGATAAAAAAAATATAAACATATCGATAAAAATACCGGTAATAAAATCAATAACACAATCGATAAAAATGACGATAATAAAATCGATAAAAATAACGATAACAAAATCGCTAAAAATATCGATAACAAAATCGATTAGAATATCGGTAATAAAATCCATAAGAATATCGATAACAAAATCGATTAGAATATCGATAACAAATTCGATAAAAATATAGATTGCAAATTCGATAACAATATCATTAAAAATATCGATATCGATAAAAATATCGATTATTGGGGCATATTCTTGTTTTCGTACGGATCGAAAATCATGAAACTTTGCTATCATTTTCTGTACAAAAATTTCAAATTTTCGATTCGTACAAAAACAAGAATACGCCTCATTATATCGATAACAATATCGATAAAAGTATCAAAAAAAAAATTGGATAACAAAATGGATAAAAGTATCGATAACAAAACCGATAAGAATATCGATAATTATATCGATAAGTTCCGAGAATCCCGAAAATTTTGAGAAATACGTAATTTTCATTCCATCAGTAAACAGAAAACGAATTGTGTTAAATTTTGTTTAAATGGAAAATTTCGAATGCCCAACGACACCTTTTAAAATTGGAATATAAATTTTTCCAAATGGGAATTTTCTGCTCAGAAAACGGGTTATAAATTTGTTAGGTTAGTTATTTTGGATCACCCTAATATACATACATACATAGCAAAGCTTTCCGCTGCCTTACCTATGTATGCGTTAGATGAGATTACCTTTGGGTAAACAGTTACTGAGAGAGCTTCATATGACACTGACAAAACAGTTATCTTGTTTATGTAAGTGTGTATTTTAACCCTTTGTTTACCGGCCGGGTCCATCGGATCCGAATGAGATTTTATTGTGTTCCCATATCCATATCTGATGCTTTTTACCTCCGTAACTCCTTTACTTTGCTTATTTTCATGTAGTCTATACTCTTTTGATCAAGTTAACTTTTTTTTTTAATAATTAGTGTTGCTATTGTAAATCTAGTGGGAACTACCAGCCCTGGTCCATTGGTCCCACATTATTTTTTACACAGAATTCCAATAGACCCGAATCAGGTAGGTAATGCTAGTTTTCTCCATGGTAGACAAAGAGTTAAGACGTTTCGTAAAATATCGTTCACCACAGTGAAGCATAAAATTTAGTCAATTTTATAGCAGATCCAAGAGTAAACAATTTAACCCCTAAGGCTATTGCAGTGAATCAATCCTTACGTGGTCAACGTGGCATAGTCACACAGAATGTGCTCTGAGCCTCATTAACCTCAAGAAAAACTTTTCATTTAGCCTCTGTGGAAAAGGCAGAGCATAAGAGAATGAATAATAATATGGCCGGTTAAATATCTTGCAAGTAACCTGATACCAACTTTATTAAGACAATTAGAGTCATTTTTAAATTATGAATAAATAATGCTTCTGGCCTGCCTGAGGAAAGCTTCCGCTGTCTGGTACTTACTGTGTTCTGAAATTGGCAATTCTAAAAACGTAAACTGCGTTCCGCAAGAACAGATGATAAACCTTCACTCGCCAGTTCGCGAAAGACTTTTTTCTCTTCGATAACGCAGTAGCCTAGTACTCAACATAGTGTTACTGTGTTACTCTATATCGAGAGTTAATTACTGTCACAATACTCCTGCACGAGGTTGAACGTGATCTGTCTAAAAAAATACTATTAAGGTGCATTTCAAATACTTTTGGGCCTATAAATAATCACACACCCTTCTTTCTTCCATTTGTGCACCCGCAGTGTCCCAGTTGACATATCTGGGATCGGAATGAGGGTATCCATTTGCCCAGACTTATCTCAATTTGGGATTTATGCACATCACACTTGTCCTTATATCGCAAGTGTCTGAGTCGCCTTGTCTAAAGAACTAGACATTGACATTGAAAATGGTAAGTCCATCCGTCCTCTTTTTCACACCGACAACCTTTGCAAACAAAACTCTTTGCCTTCGTTGGAACATTGGTGCAATAGCTCCCTTGATCACGTCGGCAATAACTCTTACTACGAATTTGTTTAACGTCAAAACTTTCTCAATTCGTTTCTTTTCAAGCCTAGGCCATACGGACCTTGAGAACGCAAAGTCGTCTTAGTTGGTTCATAAGCCAATTGTTACGGCTATGGTATGCGCGTCAATTTTCCTCAGTCGATCATGGATCGTCAGTTGTACGTATCAGCTTCGCTGCTATGCATTTGCCGACCATATCTAACCATTTCATCACCAAGACCTTAATAACTTGCAGTGGGTTGATATCATTTAAATATGTCTGTGAAACCGCAGTAGCAGGGTTTGCCTAAAAGCTTGATTCTAGTCCTATATAGTGCTGGAAAATCGCAGAGTAGATGCTTCACATTTTCTTCTGCATCTGGTGAATTACAGCTACGACAAGAAGTGTTGTGTTCCAGTCCTATTCTTGCAGCATGGATTCCAACGGTCCAGTGCCCTGTGTAAACGGCAGTTAGTCGAAATAGATCCATCCTCTTTAGTTTGGTAAGAAATGTAGTGCGTTTTGTGCAGCAGGTGGGCCACAGACTCCTGCAGACCCTACATTGTATTGTAGGTCTTTCCACTTACTATTATCCAAGAATGATAGAATTCTCTCAATCGTGACTATTATCCACCTTTTTCCAGTGCTGAGAGATGCGACCCTTGATATAGCTCAGAGGCACAAGTACCGGCTCTGCCTTTAATACATCCGGGTCGGTACTGGTCCTGACTAGCCCGTCAGCCATCTAATTGCCATGAATTCTGCAATTTTGGTTCTTGCTAGCTTCGGAACTAAAATTATTTTTCATGCCTTTTTGATGGCAAAGATATTTGCTTGAAAACTGGCCGAATTCGGTGGTCTAATAGACTCTTCGATTTAGAGGTCGGTTGAAAATATTACCGCCCCGACAATCCATTTTTTAGTCGTCCGTAAAATTGGATACTTCGAAGCGTTCAGTAGAAATAGGGTCCTTCCACTGATTTCTTGATGGAAACATCCTGCAGAAGTTTTCTCTTGAAGAGATGCGAAGGACAAATGTAATCGAGATTTTTCGCGAATCCTTGGTCGTTCAAGGAGTACAGGATACGTCCATGTCCGTACGTACGATATTTCCGCAGCCTAAGCTCGCCCAACTTCAGGGCATTCTATGAAGCACTTTCCTTAATAAAGAGATCTATCCGCATGACATTCAAATACATTTTCGAATACCATAAGCCTTTTTCCCAGTTTACCTTCGGTGTGAGAATAACTCCAAAATACTTAGTATAAGGGGAAAGAGAGAAAGTATGCCCATTTAAGGAAGGTACGTTAAAATTAGGAATATTTTTCCTTGTAGTGAATAATAGTCATTCGTTCTTTGAGGAATTAACGTTGAGCTCGCAGCTAACTGCCCAAGAAACCAATTCCCCTAGTGCTCTTTGCTTGATACTCTGCATATTTAAAAATATATAAAATCAAATAGACGTTTTTGGTATTCAGCTATTGTCCTACTTTCGCTGCATGCAACAAAAAATTTTAAATTTTGGCCAAGCAAACCTTACCATCACTTTTTTTTTTTAATTTAGTAGAATTTTGTAAAAACATTCAACAATAGGCCATAAAATAACAAAAACAAATAACTAATAAAAAATTTTACCTTTTCTAACAAACAACAACAAAAACTATATAAATAAAAGTTTCAAACTTTCGCGGCGTCTAATAAGAACTTTTGCATGGGACAATGCGAAAATAGCGTTTAAAAGAAAAAAAAAGGTCTGTAAAGTAAAAAAATTTAAACGATTAGAGAGCAGAATGCTCCTCATATATATAGGCCAAAAATAGTAGCGCTTTGATGCCGTATAGAATACTAATCCCTTTCGATGTCATGAGCTTTGCCGATGGTCTTATTTCCACCTATGAAATCTGCAAAGCGTGCATAATCTTCTTTGAACTTGCAACTTCAACTTTGGTCCTTATAAGGAAACCTAAGAGCGCACTAAGAGCATTTTCTGTTATAGGAGGACCAAGAATCCTCACTGCCCCACAGGATGAAAAGTTTTCCCGTACATTGGCTAAATGAGTGATGTGATCTCTTGAGTATCGTTCTAATTAAGCCATTGATATACCAACCGTGTTCCTTCTTGGATGGATGTGATCGAATCTTTCTTTGTCAATTCGCTACTTTTACAATTCCTCTTAATACTTATGAACTGGTTTCTTTGAGTCTTACTGATTCAATAACGGCAAGATCGCAATAAGGGTGTATGCGGGCGTCAAACAAAGGTGCACGTACACAATTTCAATTAGCCATCTGAAAAGTAAATTCATATAAAATAAACATAGGGCCAAAGATGGCCAAACCCATGACAATTTGACTGAACTCTATCCAGTGGTTTTTGGGACTCAGTCCGAACAACAAAAACAGCTACCATTTTATTTATATAGATACATATTTATGTAGATAGGACAGTCAATAACGAAATCCTTAAAAATTATAATTTCATACTTTGTGCAAAATTTAAAAAAATTCTTCAAAATGTTCACAACAAATTTTACCCTTTCCCAAAAATTAAAGCGAAAGTAACGATCGATCAATGTGGAAAACTCTATGAAATTGTGCAATCGTGACGTCTCAGCTTTCTTAATTTTTTGGCAACAACAACAAAAACTTTTGAATTTTTTTGGTTTTTATCGAAAAACCTTCCACGCAGAAGATCCAAAATAGCACAGAAGTATATATACCTTATAATAAGCACCTACCATAGATATGTCTGTATACCAAATTTAAAGTTCATGTGACTTATGGTTTCGAAGTTATAGCTGATAAAATATTCCACGCCTTCGGGATGTGCCACGCCTCCTTTTATAAACTCATTCATATACACCTTACTAAAAGCACCTACCATAGCTGTGACTGCATACCAAATTTCAAGTTTGTGGGGCTAATGGTTCCCAAGTTATAGCCGATAAAAAATTTCACGCCTATGGGAGGTGCCGCGCCCCCTTGTCGAATCCCAATTTTTTTCTCTCTATTATAGGCCTAGGTGTCATGGCAATACTCTGTCAAAGTTTCGTTCGATTCTATCCGTCCGTTTAGGCTGCAACCTGGCACACACATACATACATACGTACTTCCACAAATATATAGTAGATATGTATCCTTCTCTTAGCGAAAAATAATTGTTGGGGACGTCGCGGCCACAGGGCCACCTATCGTGTAAGTTTCAAGTCCAAATAAGCCTTTTCAATTGGCTAAAAAGTGTTCTAAATATGAGCCAAATCAGCAAGTAATTGCAATTTTTATGAATATCCGGACCCCAGCGCCACCTGGCGATTAAATTTTTAGTCGAAAAATATCCCTTCAAGGCGCTGAAATATGTTCCAAATATGAACGAAATCGGTCCAGCCGTTTAGTAGTTTAGTGACATTCAATTCAATTCAAGTTTTCCAGCTGCACTTCAGCATTCCTTATTACTTGCAACTGCGATAGAAAGAGAGAGAGAGAGAGAGAGAGAGAGAGAGAGAGAGAGAGAGAGAGAGAGACGTGTGAGAACGCATATTTCGCTTAATACCTGATAAATCTGTCAGTTTAATGTTTAAATTGAAATCTCTCACCACGGCGCCGCCAAATGCCAAAAAATCTTACAATAGCAACAACAGCGAGGCCTAGAAACCACACACACGCGCTCGAAGGGATACCCTGCAGACATGAATGTTTCGAAGCAGTGACACAATTGCCTAGGCACTGATGTGCTTACTACAATTCATTGGTAAGCAGTTAATTTCCTGCAGGGTCTGCTTTAGAGAAACCATAAATATTTTTCTTAGTGCATGTGGTGTGTATCGTGGCCGAGTGCATGGGGGAGAGGACACACGCATCTTTCGTGCAACAGCAGGCAATCGTGAAAACGCGCAACCACTTACATAAAAGCCCCCACATAAAACCAACAAACAACACAAACAAACTAATAGATCTTTACAAAAACAAATAAACATTTAAACTAAATAGTAAATACTGTGGTTGGCAAGCCACAAATCCATAAGACGAATTTGCCACAGATACAATTTAGATAATTTGTAACTCAACATCAACATTCAGCATTCGACAACGGGCCATAGCAATCAACGAGCGACGCAAGTGGCACAGGCAGGCTAATAGCAAGAAACACCCAAGTGGCAAAAAGCGCATTAAAATCGAAGGCGCGAATGAATGCGCGAGAATGACTAGGCTAGTTTGGATTAGCTCTGTTGGCGAGCGGTGAGGAGCAATGCTTGCAAATGAGTTGGAGTGGTGGTAGTGGCGTGGTGGGGCGAGGCGGGACGGGACGGGACGGGCGGCACCATAGCGCGTGTGACTTGGATTTCTGGCATGACAGATGTTTTGATTTGTAGTCGCTCAGAAAACAAATCCTCAATGCTGGTGCTGAGCATGTTTTTAGCGCACACACACACACACATACACGCGTCTATGTACATTTGTATGTACATATGTATGTAAGTAGGCTAATGCGTGGTTTTATTGTTGCTAGTGGTATACATTTTTCGCGTTTTCACAGCAGGAAAATGAAAATTATTTCGCGTGATGTAAATAAAGAAAACTGAGCGGTGCTTAAGCTGCTTTTCGAACATCTAATTTCATTGAATAAAAGATTTATGTGATCTGAAGGCGATATACACATATATGCGTTTAATGACATGGCTAAATATATACATATGCACATACATACATACTAAGGCACATACATATGTATATGCATTAATAAGGCTTTTTCGAACAGTATCTTATACAAAGTTGGAGACTCAGGAAATATTAGTCGGTACTTACAAACTATCCATGGGTAGGAGAGTTTCAAATTCGGAGACAAAAACACTCCCCATCGGTTAGAGACCGTCGCGACGTCACTATAGAAACCCTCAACATTTTTGCCGCCAAATGCACTGATGAACTTTTCACCATGTGGACCAAGGACATTACGTTAGACTTCGACATGTACGTCGATGAGAAAAAATACCTACCTACTTTGAATCACCGCAAGTTCTTGGGAATCACATTCTATAGCCATTTCGCCTTCTCAAAAGTTGTGTACCTTGAACGAAGTCATAAAGTCGCTTGCTGGCATCAGCTAGAGAGCTAACAAATACATATTTCAAAAATTTAGTGTCAGTGTCATTAAGTGTTCTTTGAACGCAGTGCCACTTGTTAAAAAATTAAATTAAAATTATTTAATAAGTTAAATTGATTATTAAAATATGGATCAAGCGACATGTTTTTGAAAATGGTCAATTTCTTAACTATATGGAGTACGGTTGCCAACTGTTTAAAAAGTTATATTCAAATTAAACTAAGGAAATTAGGTAATTGAGATATGTATCAAAATTTTATAAGTTTGAAAATATTTTGAAGAGGGTTGCCAGCTGTTCGAAAAGTCGAATTTAATTAAATTATGCACTAGTTTTATAAAAAATATTAAAATATCGCTGTCAAACGAAAGAGTGGTAAGAAATCTTTAGTTTCAATCTTTAGACTATTTTCGAGGTATTTGAAGAGGGTTACCACCGATTTAAAAAGTTAAAGATTATTATTTAATAAGTTAAATGAATTACTAAAAGTTGTTTATCAATCGAAATAGGTTTGGAAAGGCTTTATTTCAAACCTATATTTTGAAGGGTTGCCACATATTTGAAAAGTCAAATTCAAATTAATTCAGCAGTTAATTGAAATATGTATCCCAATGGCAGAAGGAAGCGAAGAAGTTCTATGAAAGCTTTAGTTAAAAAAAAAAAACATTTGATTATTTGAAAAGTCATATCTATCTAACTATATATGTATGTATATACATTATAGTGGTCCAAATTTTGTATGGGAGAAAAAATATAATCGTAGAAATCGGAGCAACCCCCACCATCAAGTTTTTACTACAACCAATACAGGGTGCTCAATGACCTTGAAATGTGCTACGGAATCCCTCTGAAGCTGACAAAAATATTGGTGATTTATATAAAAAGCTAGTGTTGTCATGTCAACTGAATTTTGTAATATTTTTTAGCTAACTTATATTTGAACTTTTCTTAGGGTTCTTAACCAATTGTTTGGTTAATATACATAGGTATATACAAAACACTTCTGGAGGAAAATATTAACATTTTATGAGTATCCTCTAAATTTGTACTTAGAAACGTATAGTTTAGTGCCGCACCTCTTTCGGCAAGTGTAAACATTTTGGAATGTGCTCCATATCCTATCTCTGAAGTTAATTTTTTTTTTTGGAAAGTGCACTCCAATGTACATACATACATACATAAAACGCGAAGGCATCTCGTGAAATTCTACTATAGATACATATATACCCAAACTACATATACATATTTCGGTCCGATATGAATTTTAGGTTTTTTTTTCAATAAAAGCACTCTGCAAAAAATTGCTACCTTTAATATGGTCATTAAAATAAAAAAAATAAAATTACCTGAGAACGCGAAAAGAATTTAGTGTTTTGCTTTATGGGTCTAGATCGGTGATAGCAACCGCCTTGCCCGCGGGCAAAGCTCTTTAAGCTCTCTTTAGATTTTGTATAGGCGCGCAGAGTAAAAGCTCTCTCTGACCATCGCTGGTCTAGATCTTTCATCCGCCCCGAACAATATTGATGGTATTTTGTATGATTCTCCAGTAACTCGATCGAGCGTTACTAGCATATAGGTTTACTAATAGTACATACTATGCGTTTGAAAATACTGAAAGTAGGGATGGCAAAGTCGACTTTGACTTTCGAACGAAATCGACTTCTTACTCCTGAAAGTCGAATTTTAGTTGCTTGTAGAATTCCAGTTGAGATGCGACATTAGGCGTGTTGGTAATCCCAATCCACTAGCTGTCTGGGCTACTTTAAACTGAGAATATCCAATGTTTATAAAGTGGCACTTAAACTTCTACCAATACTCGTCTCTGTTCCATCGGAAAGGCAATATTTTCAAAGAGTTGTCCGTAATTACAATATATTGATTCAAGAAAATTTCTATTTTTTTTTTTGTGAAAATTAAAAATTTTCAAATAATTTTTCAAAAATATATTTTTTAAAAAAAGTATTGCCATGCTGTATAACTGGCACAATTTTCAATTTTTTTTTAAATCCTTTAGTGTCTGCTTGTTTTTTATCTAGCATTTAATTTCATTAAATTACAGATTATTCGAAAGACCACTAGTAAATCAAAATATTTTTGGCGTATACCAACTCTTATATTTATATCGAATATATGAGTTAAATGTAAAGTAAACTTAATTCACTAAAAAGTAGACTTTTCTTCGTCGATCGGTCGACTTTTGAAGTCGACTGTACCATGAATTGTACATCCTGCGCTCCGGCCGCTTTGAGGCTATAATCCTTCGAACTTCTGCAGGTACACCATTTGAACCCGGTGATGTATTATCTTTAGGTATCCTTGCCGCCATACGGAGTTTCTTTATTGTTAAGAGCCGAATTTCTTGCGATGGGGGACAATTGATGATTATTGGGACAAGAGATCATACATTCAGAAATGTTTTGCCCACACTGTAAGCCATTTCTTGTGCCTTTAAGTCCGGCTAGGGTGCCCCTAATCCAAGTTTTTTCATAACTACCTTTTTGTCCAAGACCCCAGGTGTTGCTGTTGGTGACAGATATTCTCCTCATGCCAATCGTTGTATGAATGTGTGTATGCAAATAATGTGGCATGTATCGGAATCACGTAAACTTGCATAAATTATTAACTTGACAACAAAAAACTGAGCGGTTGGTAACCAAGAGCCCAAACAATAATATATCGCATAACAGCGTCAGCAGTGTTGACAATAAAGTCAGTGCTTGCAGCAACACGTCGTGGACTTTGCCAACCAATATCTCCAACTTTATTTTTATTTTCAATCGTATTTGCGTCTGCGCTGTTTGTTTGTTGGACGAGTACTTTTGTGTGTGTGTGTGCGCGTGTATGTATTGTGAATTGATTGGCACGCCACCCATAAACGAAGCTCCAACACCGGACGCATCGTCGTCATCGACATCAACTCGCCTGTGTCCGTCCATTCAATATTTTCTTTTAATTTGTGTTGCAAAGCACAAAACCACCTCCTCAATCACACCAAAAGCGACAAGAACGACAACTATTCAAGCGTCCCTTCTCGGTCGTGTGCGCTTCGCTCTCAAGCATGGCTTCAGCGCGCTCAAATGCATACTCGTATGTACATACATACATACATAGTTGCACAACTTCTCGCTCATGTTCTGGTACTTTATGTGGCATCCACAAGAGTTTTCAAATAAACAAAATGCGCCCGCGCGCTGCTGCTCCACTGTCATCAATCGCCGCGCCACTGCCCTCTTCGTACATCTGCAGCTTCATGAATTTTGTGTCACAGCTTTGTTTCGGGCTTGAGTTGCCTTTCTCGTTGTTGTTGTTGCTGTTTTGACTTTTGTGTCGCAGTGACATAGTGACGTGCCGCAAGCTGCTGCTGCTGCTGCTACAGCAGCAACGAACAAATGCAACACTGTTGGCTCGTAGTTGGTGCGTCCGCTTCGTCGTCATCGTTGTCGCCGCCTTTGCCTCGGTGGCATCGCTTTTGTCTTCGTCTTAGTGTTGCCATTGGATTATTTATGGGCATCATTATAAAGTTACCCATTTTATTGGGTGCCCTGGAATAAATTACTTTCAATAAAGTTGTTAGTTTATATTGAAATATTTTTTCACATCCCTTTTTTTTTGCTTGCGGTATTTATTGTCGCTTGTACTCGCTCGTATTTGTTGTTTACGTGCTTCATGGAGCCACCAATCACTCGTCACATTTTTGTTGAATTTCCAATAGCATTTTTTGGTTTTTAGTTGCTCACACTTACATACGTACGTATATGTACGAATATTTCTAACCGTCGAAAGTAAACAAAATCCAGATTTATCGCATAATTTAGTAGGATTTTTTATTATCGTGTAATTGGAAGGTACACACAAGCCAGAAGTACATATTTAGGTGTGTATGTACAACCTTGGAAAACGGAGGAAGGAGGGCGTACATATGTATATACAGTGTATATTATATATATATATATATATAAATGAAATGTCTTTAATATTACCGCAATGCCTGACCAAACAGCTGAAACGATTTCGATTCTGTAAAAAGTACTTTTTTTAACTTCTGTCTGGAAGCTTTTCGATAAAAAAATTCAAAGCTTCAAAAAATTTAATCGCTAGGTGGCGCTGGAATCGGTATATTCCTAAAAGCTGCATTTATTGTAATTTTCTTTTGTTTCTGAAAAGTTAAAAAGTGTAATTAGAATTTATAAATAGAAGTTTTTTGACTGATTTAGATGATTTCTTGTTTGATTTATTCGCTACGCTACAATAACGGTGTGGTTTAAGAAGAAAAAATTGGAGCGTTGCCACCTTTTTGAAACTTTTAGTTTAAGCAAATTAATAAGATGAAGTGAATATTACAATATGGGTGTCAAAAGAAAGAGGTTTGACAAGGCTTACATTTAAAAATATTGTTTAAGGAGGGTTACCAACTGTTTCAAAAATTTAATTTAATCAAGCTGATAAAACAAAAGGTACGTATGTATGTATATTACAATATGGGTATCAAACTAAAGACGATTAGGAAATTTCGCATTCCAAAAAAATTCTGAGGAGAGTTGCCACCTGTTTGAAAATTTAATTAAATTAAATTTATAAATAAAATGAAATATTACAATATGGGTAACACACGAAGGAGGCTCAAGAAAGTTTGCTATCGACAAAAATAGTTCTGAGGCGGATTGCCACCTATTTGAAAAACTTATTTCAACTAAAGTGATAAGATTAGCTAAATATTACAATATGTGTATCACACTAAAGAGGATTAAGAAATTTCACTTTCAAAAATATTTCTGACGAGAATTTCCACCTGATTGCAAAATTTAGTTCAATTAAATTGCTAAAATAAATGATATATTACAATATGGGTATTACACGAAAGCTATTTGAGAAATCTTTGATTTAGAAACATTTTCAATAATGTTTTCTAAGCAGTGAAAACTAAAAATATTGATATTAAATGAAACATAACAAATATGGTAACAAACAAAAAGTGTTTAAGAGGGCTTTACTAGACAATCTTTTTGAAAGGAAATTTAAATTAAGAAATAATTTACGACATGTTTGGAAACGAAGTATTCCAAAACACTTTAATGACGAAACTTTTAAAAAGGGATTCCTACTCCTACTTTATGCATTAAAGTTTAGGCAAGTAAAGTCTTTCAACATTTTTTCGAGCTGACAAATTTGTTTGTTTTAGGTAAATTTTGAAGCATAAAAATCCGATGTTGAAGAAGTAGTATAGTTCTTTGTAGATGAGAAAATCCGGTTTTTTTTTTTAATTTTTAAGTGAAACCAGTTATAAATTGATTTAGTTACTAAGCAAATGTGTTATTTCTACCTCTTTCCTTTTTTCTCGTTTTTCTTGATCTATCTTGATCTACCTCTAGTATTTGTATTTACTGATATAATAATCGATAAGTTAAATGTTATCGATACATTTAACAAGCAAATACGTTTAGATACTAACAAACGGGCACAGTGACACATTTCATATTTACTCAATAATTGCCTTTTGTTCGATTTCCCCATCCGATTTTGTGCGTTTGTTTTGCACTTTGTTAAAGCTTTGTAGCAATTCCAACTTATCTACGCCTCATTGTCACACCCGAGAAAAAGTACTGCAAAAACTACCAAGCTTAAAGTAAGCGCTCCAAAGTGCGCAGCTATCAATCAAGCTGCTTATGACAAAAAAGTTTAGAAAAAAATATATAAATTAAAATAAAACTTTGCTTACTCATATCATAGGAAATCGTTACTGATGGATTGATTGAATGATTGATCGATCGATCGATCGATCGAAAGACTGATCAACTAACTACATATTCATATACATGTACTTACATACATACATACATACATATGCATGCATACTGGTATTTAAACATATTTGCTAGGCAAAGTAGTGCGCGGTAAGATTTGCTGCCACTCGTTTGATTTAAAGTGATTGATGGTCTACGCTTGATTTGTAAGCAGCAGTCAATAGTAAATAGTAGGTATAGCCATCACTCGAACCCCGCTAACTATTTGCAAGGTGTAGCGGTGTAGCCTATGCGGCTAGGCCTGCTAGTGTAGGCGATGCTAAGCAGCAGTAATGCTTTGAAGATAGCTGACAAATCTCAAGTATACTTACGAGTATTACTAGTAGTAGTACCAATACCAAATGTACATCTATGCACCTTACATTATAAAAAAAAAAAAATAATAATAATTTTCATTGCGCTACGTGCACAGGTTTTCATCAACACTGCCAAGTGGGTCAGTTGGTCCGCGCGGATATTCACTATGTGATTCATCCTCACATGCACATATTTGTCTTTTCTGCATTTTATTACTTATCTACACTTTTTGCAAAAAAAAAAACATACAACGCTACATACATATATGTAGTTTGTTTGTATGTACCATACTTTAATAATCACTGCATTGGAATGCGATTGATCAAATGTCAAAGCCAACGGAAAAGCAAAGAGCAAAGAGTATTTAATCGTTGTACGAGTAATACTTGCCGGTATGTGAATTACATATATCGCTTTAAAAGAAAAAAACATAGTTAGGTGATTCACAAGACGTGTTAAACGTAGTAAAAACTTAAGCTTAAAATTTTTTTATGTAAAATAAAAATCAAAATGTTTTTAAACTGATAGAACACATATGAAAATTAGTTCTTCCTAAAACCATTTTAACCGTTATTTCACATACAAAAAATTTAGCTTAAGATTTTACGACGCTTAACATGAATTGTGAATCCCCAAAGTATACATACAACTTTATTTGCTAGACTGCTATATAAGCATAAAAACAGTTGCCCCGTCCTAATAAAACGAGACGATAGCTTTCAAAAGCTTTTATCGCGGTCTATGTTTTGAGCGTGACTCACTTCGGGTAGCGATGCCTAGAGAGACCTTTTACTCTGTGTGCGCATAGGTACATATATATATGAAATCTACAGAAAGTTTTAAAACAATGTTCCTTGCGCACTTTGTTTTAGTCGTTGCTGATTTAGAAATATTCTCTTGATCCTGAGAGCAATAGCAATAATATTGAAATTTACCACGATCCCTTCGATTGCATATTTTGAACTTTGAGCTTTTAAATGTCGCAGACGTACCCTGGCTCCGACATAATAATGGACCAAGCCGGCGTATTATCAGAACCATATTTGTTTCAGACGCAGTGAAGTCAATTAGCTTTAGTTTGCGATCTGACGACTTGCTATTAAGGTTGAGTGTAGGACGAACAGATACTCGCCTATCTTACCAACTTTTACGGACAAACTTTTTCAAATAGATCACAAATGCATTGTTTGGTCGGATTATCATTCTCAGCGGATACGCGAGACGATCACTCATTTCACTTCACTTCAGTTTTAGGTTTTCCAAAATGCCGAATCTTTATGTCCTAAGTTTAGGATTCTTAGATAAAGTTTTCTGATAATTTGTTTTTGTTATTTTATGGCCTTTTTTGATAATAATATTGATAACACCCCTCTACTCCGACCCTCACCTAATATATTGGCAACTTCTCTTTTCTAACAAGGACGTACAACTTTCAGCTAACTTGGAACCATAACTAAAAAAAAAAAATTATTTTTGATAACGCCGCTGCATTAAGTTTAGTAGCCCTTAGTAAGGCGCATTGAAAAACATTTTAAGTATTTCCGAACGAGGCAGACTTGTCATAAGCATATCGCTTTGGCTGTATTCAATTCCATATGCTTGCTTGTGTTCTAATTTTGACAGCCCGAATTTCGCTTTGGTAAGTTGGCCGTTCGCCGGCATTGTGTTTCAGCTATAAATTTTAACATTGCAACCTTTATAAATGCGACACTTGAAATGTTTGAACTCAATAACCGCGACACTATGCCAAAAATGAACTATTATAAAAACATACATACATATGTATTGTATATATGTATGTAGTATGTAAAAGTCGAGCCCTAACCGCCCACAAACGTAAGCGACATTTTTTTTATCTTTTCTTTTTGATGCAGAAATATTCCAAGAGGATCTATGTATATATGTAGATGTATTTCTACTTCAAAAACAAAATTTTGAAAAAAAATTTCTCTAACGTAATTTTGGCGGTTAGGGCTCGATACGTATGTACCTATGGGAAATAAAATGCCGGTGACAACCTCGGCTATCGCAACAACCACTCGCCTAACACTTAGTACTTATTGTTTAAAATACTAAAATTGAGTATTAATTAGATAATCTTTTATTTCTAGATTGGGAACGAAAAAAGTTTTTTTTTCCAAAACTCAAAATTCATATCTTACAAAAAACAAAAAACAAAACACCTCCGTGAAAATTTTGGGATCTTTTAAGAACATGCAGAGGTATCATGCAAAAAATGTAACAAAAAAAAAAATAGTTTTTGATTTATTCAATTTTGAAAAATAAGCAATTTTGTAATTTTTTTTTTTCTAATAATTTAGTTTTTTAATACATATGCCCCAACTATCCTCTTTAAAACGAAACCAATATGTTTTTGTAGCTATAATTGTTTTTGAGATATTAAAAAAATAAAATTGAAAAACTGGAAAAAAAATAGTGAAGTTTTGAATTTCGCATAACTTTTGCAAACAATTTTGTTAAATGTTTTTTCTGTTGGTAGCACATCATTGTATCAAAGCGAATGGAGTCGATTCCAACCATTGGTCGATTTGATACAGAATCGTCCATATATGAAAATACATAACTTAACCCTGAGATCACAATGGTCAATGGAAGGTAAAAAAAAAAATATTCACCAGCAGTTCATTAAATTACTAACGTAGTTGCGAAACTTTAGGTTCTACAACTATAGGACAGTATACAACAGCGTGTGAACTCCGTAAGTATGAAGTAAGAAGGGTTCGGCCCCTATTGGTGTGTTAGCTGCTGACACTCTTGCAAAACTGCGGCTTCTTTATATTTTTAAAGGATTTATCTTTCTATCAAAATTTAGTATGTATAGCTGATGTGGCGGCCTGTTCTAAGGTTAATGATGATTTCGTTTTCTCCAAAATATGTTGCCCTTCCACCATCTAAAATGTGTTGGATGTTCCACTCAACCCTGTAAAAGGGCATATTTTTGCCTTATTCTCTCTGTCTAGCTCACGCGTTTCATAATATCGCTAGCTTAGAAAGAAAAGTTGCTAAGTCCCATTTTAAAAATTTTACAGGAGAGGAAAAAATCTTCCTATAGCCATTTTCTTTAACTATTTCGCAAGACTTTGAATCAAACATTTTGCGCGTTTAAAGCAAAGCAAAACTCCATAAGAATCAGAAGGATTCGATATTTATTAAAAGATGTCGTATTATTTTGGCCTTATCGGATTTCTGGTGCTTCTTTTGGACTTAGCAAATTTTCCTTTTAGTGCTTATGAAGAGGAAAAAATAAAACAAGTACCTTTATAATTTTCGAAACGATGCGTGTTCAATTTCTCTAGCCTCCTATATCAAAATATGAGTTTTCATAAAAAGTAAGTCCACAACTTTTCACTCTAAGCTAGCGATATTATCGTTTTAAGCTACTCTCCTATCTATCTCCCCGAACAAGACTTCAAAGAGCAGATAATGCGCCTTTCTTTGCCCTACAAGAGTGTCACATTTTTAGAAACAAGCACAACATTTTCTCACTGCTTGCGTTTATTTTAGAATCGAATACGAAATAGAAAAATTAAAATTAAAAATTTATGGTAGAAACGAAAACAGCATAAGTGATTAGGCTCAAGCTCGAAAATTACTTCCAGTGCCGCCGTCGGAAATGTTCGCATTGCTCCTATTATGGATACATATGCCCGTCATTGTAGCTTAAAGAGCGACTGTCTCCCCGAAACTATATGGTAATTATAACTATGTCACTTGCATATTCTTCGCAGCGGCATCTATTATCAGAGAGAGTTGGACGGAGTTTATCCACTACTACAACCTCCTTCATGTTTAATAAAATATTTTATAATCTAGCTGAGAACTCCAACCGAGCGTGCTAAACGAATGAAATATAGTATTGGATGCGGATTTTTTTCGAAAACCATCACAGTTCACTACTACATTAACCAATTATCCGCTACTGTCTATGTACATACATATGTATCTATCTCTATAAATTTTATCTCACTTTTACCAACCCTTTGCTGCCTTTACTGCCGCCTAGTCGTCGCGCAATTAATTTCGCTGATTGCTCAAAATGACGCAATCAGTTTATGAGGCGCGCACAGCAGCAGCAGCAGCCGCCGGAAATTTACGCGCTTTTACGCTAAACACCAGTTAAGCTGCCGAAAAACTATAAAACCATTTTGGTGAATAGGCAGGAAAAAAAAAAATCACTACTCGAAGCTACTCAGTAGCCGCAGTGGACAGACAGCCTACATAAAAAGGGGGTAAAGAGGATTTAATAGAGCTTACAAAAACGTTTTATGCGCCTGCTTTATTGTTGTGATTTTTTCTGCTGCAGCAGCAGCAGCAGCAGCTTTCCGTTGCTGTTTTTTTTGGGCTGGCATTGCGCGTATTAAATCCATGCACGTAAATTACTTCAATGCAGTTATTGGCACTGTCATGGATATTTGGTTTAATTGTTGTTATTTTTGGTTTCATTGCTGATGTTATTTGCTATGCATTGTTGTTGCTGTTGCTGTTGCTACTACACTGATCCATGGCAGTGGTTTGGCGTGGCAGTGTCGACGAATGAGTGGCTTAAAATTTTAGGTTTTTGCCGCCGCTGTTGCTGCCGCTGCGCTTGTTGTACGTAGTACTATATATTGCCACAGTTAAGCACACAAAATATTTCACATTTTGTTTATAATTTGTTGCAATTGCACGTTGCAACATACTCGTATGTACATACATTGCAACAGTCACACATCACGGCAGCGGTTAACAACAGCCAATGTTGCCATCAACCATGCCACAGCTTCAGCTTCACCCCTCCCCTCCCCCCACCTCCCACTTGGGGCTGCATGCAAGCCACTCAGCCAGCGCGACAACACCCCCTTCGTTGGACCAGCTTGCACACCACTTGCAATTGGCTTCCATGTCCGCGTCGATGTCCTCGCCATCCTCGCCGCATCAGCTGCACTGTGCGTGTGCGGTGTTGGTTGATAGCGAATGCTATGTGGTTGTATTTTGCTGCTTGTTGTTTTTGCAGTTTTTTGTATACATATATTGTATATAATAGTTGTTGTTGCATTTCGCGCAATCATAAATTTTCCACTTCATTTGCATGTAATTCGATTAAAGCCATGTCGTCCCCAACACCGCCAACTGTGGCATAGTAGAGCAGAGCTTACTTCTCTCACACACCCACACTCCTTGGACGCCCTTCCACAACTTGCCGACTCCGCACACCAGTCGAATTGAGCCGCTTTTCCGTGTTGTTGATCGCCGCGCAACCGCGATGGATGTATATTGTCAGTCCTATTGTCGGTGAAAATTGCAGTTGTAGCTTTGGCTGTAGGCGGTAACTCACCCGCTTTGCCTCTGTAGCGCTCGCCCGCACATGAGAAATGAGTAGCGGCTACTGCTGGCACCTCATGTTTTGTCATAATCATAATTTTGCATAGCAAGTACAACAACCGTGCGCGTCCATCGCAGTTTTTGTGTTGCGCTCCCTGTTTGTTGGTTGATTATGGTTTGTAATTGTTTTTGTTACTGTTATTGCATTTTTATAGTTGGTGTGCGACTGTGTCTTTGTATGTGTGTGCTAGCAGTAGCGGTTTTTTGCACCCATTGCATCTGTTTAAGAGTAGTATATATTTGGACTGTGAAGGCGTCACAAAGCCGCTCCCCCTCCACTGCTTTAGTTTTCGAAGTGTTGCACAATGGTATGTGCAGATCTGTAGAGTTAAATCGATAAATATACTGATATTTATTTTCAAAATCATAGTTTTTTGAGCGAATTTACCGGCCGTGATATCGATTACATTATTAATTAATTTATCGATTTTTTCGATACATTTTAAAATTAATTTAACGATTCTTTTCGATATTTTATTATTATTAAAATCGTAAGTTTCTATGTTCATATATTTGTCATGTTGTTATCGATAACATTATTTAACATGTTAATTTATCGATATTTTTCGACACTTTATATTATTAGTTTAACGATTTTTTTTTCGATATTTGATTATTATTAAAATCGTAAGCATCTATGTATGTATGTATGTTTATCGATGTGGATATCGATAACATTATTGTTTAAATTATCCACTTCTTTCGTTAGTTTTTATTACCTTAATGTGTGTATGTATATTTGCAAATCTTACGAGTTGTTTTTTTTAGAGTAAATTCCTTATCTCGCCAGAAAAAAAAACGCCAAAGCGTTCTTCTTGCATACATATATTTCAATCAAGTATTTGAACAATTTTCGCCTTAAACCGTTTACTTAGACGAAAAAGTACCGAAATTACTGATTTTTGTTTGTTGTCACTCGAAAAATCATAATCGTTTTTTTATAATAACTTTGGGAAGTTTCCAAATAAAATGTTCATATTAGAGCCAATGGACGCTAGCATCAAATACAACATATCTGTAAATTTTCAAAAGTGTGCCACCAAAGTAAAAAAATGCAGCATGCAGAATATCTGTAGCAGCTATATTTTAATTTTTGTAATTTCAAGATTTTTTTTTTTAATCTTAATAATTTAAGGTTATATTAAATCCAAATGCAAATAAACAATGTTTAAAAATTTAAGATACTTCAAAATGTTAGTATTAAACGGTGAAGGTTTTCTTACTGCGAAAACGAACGAGGCTAATGTAATAAAACTAGTGTGCCACCAAATGAAAAAAAATTACATTGAGTAAAAGATGAGACAATATTTGAGAAACTAAAATTCCATTTTTCCAATTTTCATTTGCACACTCGATATTCATTCTAAATTTTTTACATACATGAAGAAAGTAATGTATATCTGTGTAAAAATCTTTCACGCCAATATTTAATTACTTTTGAAATAAAATAATATTTTTTTAAATTAAGGCGTACGAGTAAACGTGGTAGCTGACCGTGTATGGCGCTACGGGGCGTATAGTTTACAATCAGAACTACGGGTATATGAGCATTTGTTATTGTTTTCACTTTTTATCGTATAACTTTTTGAAGTTTTCATTTCAACACAATTTCGCGATGGAATCTTGTCTAAGATATGTGTGCTACCATTTTCGAGCAAAAACACGTTTTGTTGAAAAATTAAAGAACTCGTGAGATTTGATCATATCCAGTGTATTCATCGAAATATGTTTCGATATTCGCCTAAGAGCCGTTTTCTGAAGTAGGTTTAACAATTTACATATGTGTCCTTTAAGTACAAAATTTTGTTCTGAAGAAATGTGTTTGCAGGGCAGATAAATTTTAAAACCTATTTGAGAAAATGGCACATAATCTTATAACAAGCGTTATCGTCGGAGTTATCGATAACTACTGTTATGTTAATGTAAACAGGAAGAGTACTGTAATGTTTTATATTTTAATCTCATATGTTTGTGTATACCGATAAATTTATAACCGACTTTCTCGACATAAAATCGATATAATTAATAGTAACGAAATCGATCTTATATTATATTATACGATATATCGATCTTACATTAGACTTTTAACGTAATAAATCTTAATCGATAATATCATCTTAATCTATTCGCATAAATATCAAATCAAAAAATATTAGCTAAAGGGGATCCTTGTTAACTTCAGCAATCAATATATATATTTATCTGAAAATAGTTACAGTTATCGATAATTTTATCGACAACTCAGCAGACGTCGAATGTTTATCATTAAAAATATTGGATGACTCTAAAGTAATCGATATATTTATCGATATTTTTGACGATATATTTTTCGAAAACATTAAATATGTATTGATATCTACAATAATATAAGTGTAATAATCGATAACAATGTCGTGATTTGCATCTGTATTATTCGAGCTCGTTTAAATAAAGAAAACATTTTAACCAAATTTTACTACTACGATACATATTTATTTGAAAGTAGTTACTGTTCACGATAAATTTATCGACAGTAAATACTTATCTATCATTAAAAGTGTTGAATGATTATAACATAATCGATATATTTATCGATATTGATATCTAAAGGATATATAGTACACTAATGGATTCCAATTATCAAAATAAAGAAAAGTTTTTAACCAGTTTTTACTAAAACCGTACATATTTATCTGAAAATAGTTACTGCTATCGATAAATTTATCGACAACTCATTCGGTGCAAAGTGTTTATTATAAAAAATTTTGGTTATTCGATATTTTTATCGCTATTTATGATGATTATGCGATATAATTATCGATAGTAAATATGCATTGATATCTATAAGTAATATGTAATATAATAATCGATATCAATTTCGTCATCTGTATCTATATTTATCGATACCGTTTAAATAAAAAAAAAAAATCTGTTAGCCATTTTTAACTAACACCGTACCAATTACCAAGTATTACTATTAAATTTTCTGCATTTTTCCTTTTTTTTCACCCACTGTAGGCACACACATACATATGTACACTCAACTTGCACCCAAACACATCACAGCTACCTCACAAATAGCAGCTGATAATAATTTAAATAGTCCCGGCAACGATAACACGCAGTCCATCGATTTTGTTGCCATGTTGCTATGTTGTTGTTGTTGTCATTATTATTGGCTTTGGTATTTGTGTGAGTAAATAGTATCTGAACATAGGCAGTGGATATCATAATTTTGGTTTTTAAAGCCAGTGAATGTGCGAGATTTTTTCATGATTTTGGTAAACGAGTGTGTATGTGTTTGTGTATGTGTTTGTGTATGTGATTTTATATTAAATATGCTGAGCTGTTGTAGTTAGTAATGGGCGTTTACTGGCCCATTTTTGGCGCGATGAGACATGATGCAGTGTACTTGTACCTCGGTTGACCGTCGACAGGATTGGTGGCTGGCAATTTTATTGCTGTCATTTTTGTATGAGTTGATACTTTTTATAGTAAGTTTAATATTTTGAATAGGTACAGAAATAAGTATTTAAATATATAAAAAATATATTCGAAAACTATTGAAATCCACTGTAACAAGTGCCAATTAACTAACCGTTGAAACATTTGACTTAGGGCTCCTTAAAGGATGCAATGCATTTGGTAGCTTAATAATCTTATTTCAGTTTAGGGATACTGGATTAATTTTCACTTTAGACATTCTCATTTAAGATCGACATCGAGGTGGCCTCCAACAACGTCCAGCTGGGGCAATCTTGAGATCCCTACATCGGCTAAAGGGCCGAAGCGGACTAGATTTTTTTCTACAACATGCTTCCTAGCAACACCGTGCTGCAAAATGGGGTTCTTCGTTCACCCAGCGCAGGGAGAATAGAGTCACCCCACAAGGTGTTGTTCTTTCACCTCTTCTCTGGACTCCGTCTACTGACGGAGCTGGAGTGCTGATTGGCTATGTAGATAATACATATACTGCTTATGGTAGAGATTGCTGTATACTCTTCATGATACTTATGTACATACATATCATTTAAGAGTACATGAATTGGTCTACAGGGAGTTAACCCTGATAAGACGAAATATGTTTTGTTCACTAAAAATATAAGATACCTAATGCGACTATTGAAGGCGGCAAGAAGGAACTCACTCTCTCTACCAGGGACTGTGGTACTTAACTGACTAAGGTTTATATTCCTTAAATTATAGACATTTTTTTCGCGGGCAGGGGGTCAAAATGCCTATTGCATCATCAAAGCTCACATCACAACAATGGTATATCCGGATACTTAAACACTGACCCCGGATTAGAACCGTCGCCCACCCTGGGACCACTAATCGCATTTCTTCAGGGTGGCGTTCCAGATTTCTCATTAGCTAAAATTCCCTCGGTGCACCTGCGTCCAGGTCCTGCTTCTTGACTCTAAGTAAGTATTCTGCCTATTTAACTATGTTCTTCCAGTTAGTTTCGCTATGTAGCATGGCTTGGATGACGTTATCTGGGTTAATTGGTCCTACCAGGTCTTGCAGATTATTTCGCTCGGTTTCTCATCTTTTGCCTCTGAAATAAGTGTGCTCGGCATTGTCTTCTTCTGCGTCGCTGTATATGCATGACGGCTCTTCGGCTTTTCCTATTCTATACAGGTATTTGCGAAACTAACCATGTCCAGACAGCATTTGTGTGACGTTAAAGTTTACTTACTCTTTTGGTCCACCGTTGTAGATCTTTTATTAACCTGGCCGTCCAACTGTCGCGGTTTTCATTTTGCCACCTATCTTGCCGTAGTCTTAGTATCTCGTTTCTTACTCGTTCCCTTTCGAAATTATCTACATTGTCCCTGATTACAGAGACGCGATTTACTCAGCACTGAGGCCCAGAGATTACGGACTCCATCCGGCCATAGCTCAATTGTACAAAGAAATTTTTTCCAAAGTAATTGTCTATGTCCCAAATCCACTCCGTGGTAGCAAACCCAGGCGTTGGCTTAAACAGATGATAAGGATTCGGTTCACATCCATAGGGGAATAAGGAAGAGGCTGATAAAGAAGCCATATCTCTATACACAAGCGAGTCCAAGATTAACTTAGGAATATGAATGTGGTCCAAAGAGCTTGGTTTCTGAATTAAATAATGCGGTAATTCAGTCAATACTCATCTCCTTTGCCTTGTTTCGTGTGATCTGTAGCAGTGTATCCTATCTTCTCAGAAAAACCTATTTAAACTTTCTGAAAGAAGCAAGGAAGGAATGGTTAAGAAGCCAGACTTTTAAAATAGCAGTCAGACTACTTTTTTAGCACAAAAAGAATAGGAGTAAATAATGTTTAGGAATGTGCGCATGGTCAATAACATCACCTCCAGCAAGGAGAGCGTCGGCTGGAAGCAAGTGCTAATGAATTTAAATTGGAGTGGTCGGAGATTAAGTTAAAAGTCAGTAGAGAGGTATTCTGTTGGAAATATTAGGTTTTTTGTATCAGAATGTTTCCTAACTAGTCTAGAACAGTTAGCCGAGCGTCATGATATTAGTGGAACCTGGATGTCGCATGAGTTGACCGAGATGGGTTGATTTTATCGAGCAAGGAGGGTGTAAGAATGCCTATCTTGTGGACTACTCTTTGAAAACTTAATCTCTTACAAATTATCAAGCCCTGGACAGAAAACGGAATGTGAAAGACTTTTTTTTTCTGAATAGACTGTTACCATCTCAGGCTAAGAAACCTGTAGATCTCGATTTTGGTACGAGTATCAACAGAGCACTAGCTGATTGAAATACACGCGTTGATAGTAAAAAGTACACCTGATCCACATAGTCACAGCTGCTTAAGAGATGATAAATGCGGAATCACCTCAACACTTTCAACTAGGCGGACAGGCTCTTACAAAGCTAACTGTTGTCTTAATAGTTTAGCCAACAAATTTCGGTCACCTTTGTGGTTTTTAGATAATTATACCTCGGAAACGGCTCTCAATGCTTCTAAGTAGCCATGTAAGCTGTTGAATATACTTAGAAGAGACTACGAACGCATACACGGGAGATAAATTCCCATATATATTTTGCGGCTTCACTTTGTCATTCAACTGCAATTGTCGCAGAAAAATATCTTTACGGGTGAATTCTGGCTAAGATAGTAAACAGTTTTTTTTATAGGACAAACAAAAGACAGATGCCAGGATGATTCGAGTGAATTTTTTTATTCTAGCACAAAAGTCTTAGAAAAAAGCTCTCTTATTTACTACTCGTGGTGAAAAGCCATTTTAGAGAAGGCATTTCTATATATATAGTTTAGTTCTTCTAGTTAATGTACTTTATTTTTCTTTTTTAATTCCTAGATTTTATTGTTTTAAAAAGAAATAAAAATAGGTAAAAAAACTTTTTAAGTTAAACGGTTTTATGTTAAACATACATTGCAATGTTTAAGATAAATGTACTAAAAACCAAAAAATAATAAAATAGATACAGTCGTGGGAATTATAAACATATGCATAGACTAGACTAAAATAAAACCGTGGGGCACTTTGTGCACTATTAAAAAAATAAAAAAAACTTTCGTACAAATGTCGAGCCTTTTTTATAAATTCTTGTACTTCATTATACCAGAATTCAATGGGCTACAAAACTGCATACTCAGAATCTAATGAAAAAAACTCGAAATTTTTACGTTTTTTGTTTTTAATTGCATACATTTTTAAGGCAGTGCCACTCGATAGATACATTTGTACAGTCTATTGGTTCAAAATAAAAAAAATTGGACAATTTTTATTTTTATATTTTTTTTTGTAGTAAAATGATTGGTACAATACAGCAATATTCTATTGAAAAATTTCAACAAATTATTTTGGGACTCAATTTGCACCATATTTCGACAAATACTCAGGCGTGTGACACTGCATTTAAACTTGTTATTCATACGGATGTGGTTAAAACTGAACTATAAAAAACTCACCAAAATTAAATAACAACAAAAATAATATTTTTAAACTTGTCAAAATTTGGTGCAGCTATAATTTTTTCGACTACTGTACATAAGTTTACTCGGATTACCCGGCCGTGCTATCAAAGTAGCACAAAGCCACTAATGTTTGACTTACAAACAAAATACAGGCACGAATTTCAAAATTTCAACCCTGTTTGTGTGAAGTATTTTATTTTTATCAGTATTTTTCTTTTAATCAAACTATGTATGTTGAAAGAAAAGGGAAAATAAAAAAATATTTTGTCAGAATCTTTAGCTGTTATATAAGTTCTGACGACATCATCATCATCATTATATAAATAGGCAATCATGTTTCCTTTACACCCCTTTTACGGCTAAACTATACTTCTAAGGTATAAACAATTATATATCATTAGAAAGGTATTTTGATGCTGATGTGCAGGCAATTTTTAAAATTTCAAATCAGTTTAAAATAGAGCGAAAAAATCAATNTATTGTTAAAAATATAAAAACCACACATTTTTTATTTCATTTAGCTTGTAGGATCTTATCTTATTGTAGGATATAATTTTTAGATTTTGTTAGGTAAATTTTTTTTGTAATTTTATTAAATTTTTAGATAGTACTTTCTTTTTTTCGTAATTTTTTTTCGTCGTCTAATTTAGTTTTTAGATTTTATAATTTTAAGAACAAAATTTTTATTTTTATTTGTTTTTTTTTTTAGTTTTGCGTTTTTCTTTATTTTCGTTTTGTGTTTTTTTTCTTTATTTTCGTTTTGTGTTTTTTCTGTTCTTTGTGAAATTTTCTTTCATTTGTTACTTCTGATCGTTTTAGAAAGAAAAATACGTACATG
Organism: Rhagoletis zephyria; assembly: GCF_001687245.7. Lineage (NCBI taxonomy): Eukaryota > Metazoa > Arthropoda > Insecta > Diptera > Tephritidae > Rhagoletis > Rhagoletis zephyria. Next base: position 41,009 of record NW_016158514.1, on the reverse strand, counting down.
TATTATATGTATACAAATTTTTTCTAGATTTTTTTGAGTATGCAGTTTTGGAGCCAATTGAACTTTAGTATAATATTTTTTTAAGTTACTGCAAAATTGCGTCGATTTTTAATATTTTTTATGCTGACGGCTTTTTGCACTTTTATCTTATGGAAGAAAATGCGTAAAACCGCTTTCAAAGAAAATTAAGAATAAAATTAACGCAAGTTTTGCAATCGTTTAAAACTTGCAATTTTTTATACTAGAATTTAATGGGCCACAAAACTGTATACCCAAAAAAATTCTACAAAAAAATTTTAAAATTTGTAAATTGGTTTATACTCATTCACTCAACTTCGATGTAAATAAAATTTATAACTAAAATTATTGTAGAGTGCACCACATAATACTATACTTAAATATTGCGCAATACTCGGAGCTACCATTGTGGTTTTTTTCAATTTTATTTTTTTTTATCAAAAGATTTGTATGTGAAAAATTTTTTAAGAAATAAAAATTTAGAAAATATTTCTTTTCATAGAGAATTTCGATGTGTGTATGCGTGATTTTTTTTTAATTTTTTCCTCTACCCGTACTTGAGATATTTGGAAAACTATTAATTCGATTTGTTTTAATCAAGCTCAAATTTCATATTTATTTATTATTTATGTTTATCCATCAACCTGAAAACTTTAAGCAAATCAAACACATGAAGTGTAAACCCCGTCCACTTTGGAATGGAACGTCCCATATATCCTTTTAATTTAATTAAATTTTTAAAAAAACTTATTGCTAAAAGGGGAAAGGCATAACGCTAAGACCCGTTCTCTAGCAGATCTGTCAATTAGTCTTTCGAAAGACAGTAATGAGCTTTCGAGATAGTTGTCAAAATTGCACAGAACTGCTTTGTTAGCTCATTTTCCCCCCAAAAGCAAGAGTTTAGTAACCTCCTGAAGGCATCAAAAGTGCACAGTAATATCTTCAAATGGAGGTATGCGTACGGTGACCATCCGTCCTTTATTTTAAAGGACAGTCCTTTATTTTAACCTCCTGTCCTTTATAATTTTTTTCAAAATAAAGGACGCCTTTTGTCCTTTATTTCTTAAACTGTCCTTTAAATCGGCTCTGCATTTTTCAGAGGTATTTTTTTTAACGGAGAATATAAAAAATAAAAATGTCCCTTCTAAAATATAATGAAAACCTTCCCCAGTTTGTTTCGCACCTCACTTAAGGGTTTCTACTTAATCGGCTATCTTTGTACAATCTATAAAGCACAGGGAAAGTTGTGCCCAGGATGGTGTTGCACGCTGAGTTTCCAGTTCCACTGAAAGAGAACAATAAAACCCCTGCTGCTTAGTGGTTCAAAACTGGCATTTGGTGTTCGTAATTCACTGGAGCCTTCATTTTTCATTTAATTTGATTAATTTTTATTTTTTTTTTATGAAAGCTTACAATATTTGCAAGAGACCAGTTAAGCCTGATTCCTGAATTTTTATTTGATTATATTAAATTTTTTGTGCAAAATGCAGAAAAAAGAAAAGAAAATGTACCCTCCTGTTCCAGTTAATAAATGTTACATAACAAAAACTAGTTGAAAACAATTGTACGGTTCTTCCAAAACAAAAAAAAATAAAATACACAAAAAAAAATTTTTAAATGTTATAAAAAATGTTCACCAAACTAAATAGTTTTTTGTTTGCTTTTTAGTAAAAATTGGTTGAAAAATGAAGATTTCGGTGGACTATGAACATTAAATTCCAAATTTTGAACCACTGTGTGCTGGCTTCGTCGTGCAGTATGAATTATCGAAAACGCATTTTGGTAGCAAGGGATGGCGAAGTCCTTGAAAGGGATTTGGCTTCATTTTTTCGCTACAGCAGGGGAACTTGTATAATTAAATAATACTATCAACTGTAAATATTTGATTTAAATTAAGATAAGGGTAAGGTACTTTTATCATACGAGTTCTATGTACGTATTCCCAAATCATTTTGAAAAAAAAAAGTGTCCTTAATTTTACGTTGGTTAATATGGTCACCGTAGGTATGGCTGTATCATATACAGCCACCGATTCTAAGCAGTCAAAAGCTTACACGAAGCAATCAAAACGAAAATAGCCTACCCAGAGCACTTAACGTGGTTATTAATAATACTCTTAAAATACTCTAAATTAAAATGCTTGCACTTAAAAACATGAAAACCCAAGCCTGTCTCATCAAAACATTTGAACAGTGGCCACATTTAAATGCCTTCTGGTTGCGATTAATTTGGTTGTTTTCACATTAATTTCGTTCAATTTGAACAACGACATGCGTTAATTTATGCGACTTTCGAAAGAAAGTAAATTGAAGTGATAATCGGCTGAACTGTGGTGTACCGCTCGACAGGCAGGTGGACAAAAAACGTCATAAGCTTCGTGATGTTGGCGGAGCGGGTAGTTCATTTTGTTGTTGCTGCATACGAGTTTTTACATATGTATGTACATATACATATGATCATATATGTATATGTATACATGTAGCTATGCAAATGAGTGTCAGTATAGAGCTAGTTAAATACTCGAATGCTTTACGACTTTAATTCGCCTTTTGTTGCCGCATAATTAAGCAAAGCAGGTAATCAAATTTAAATCAAAAACAACAACCGAAACCAAAATCAAAATACTAGATCATCAACTGGTTTGCTTAATTTCACGTTTGCGGCCTCCAACCCCCCCCCCCCCCCCGCTTTCNTCGTATCGATCATTGATCACCGTTACGGCGGCAGCGATTGAGTTTTTGCGTAGCTGTGACGGCTTTTGCGTTGGCTGGTTGGTGTGACTGGCGTCGAACCGCAGCAAAAGGGCGGTTATATTTAAGTCAATACATTTAAACGGCATTTAGCAGCTGACGATCTATGTATGTCAGATAATTGTGTATGTCGCTTGATTACATGTATATATGTATGCATATCCCCTTATGTATCTATTTAGCGGCGGCAAAGACAACGTCGGCGGTGGCGAACGATGAACAATTAGTGAGATTTGTTGTTAAAACGCTTTTGATTTTGGTAAAGTGTATGGGCGTTTCTTTATTTCTTTGTTGTATTATTTAGTAAATGGAATTTCAAAGATAGTGTTTTTGTTTTTGGAAACAAAACAGTAGATGTTTAGGTCCAGTTTTTAGCACTAGATAAACAATACATGGTCAGAGAATTAGGCTGTATACATAGGGCAACTTGTGCGGGTGCTACAGCAGCATTCAAGTTGTGTCCATAGGTATGATGCGCTAAATGTGGTCTTGCATCAACTGCCCATCGATCACCACATCTGCGAAACTGCAGCGTCCTCGGCAGTTAGACTCAAAGAGTTAGGTTGCTGGAGGGGGCACAGTGTGGAAATTGAACCTTTTTCGTGACAAATTCTAATATCTCGAGAACGAGAACAGCTAGCGAAACAAATGCAATAGCATTTTAAGGATTTTGAGCTGGAAAATTCAGGAAAAATAGTTTCGTTTGGTTGAAAAAATTTTCTTGACCTTCTAAATGACCTGAAAATTTTCAATTTCAATTTTTTTTCTTTTTGGACCTGAAAATAGTTTTAACCACAAATTTTTGCTGCTCTTGCGTCAAGGAATTTATTTTCATGGTCACAGGAAATGAAAAACTCATTTCAATTTTTTTTTTTTAATGAAATCATTAAATATTGTTTTTAGTTAAAAAAGAAACATCAAAATTTTCGCATTTGAAGGTCAAGTTAATTTTTTTTTTAATTTGACCTTCATTAGTAAAATTTTTGATTTTTTATATTTTTTGGCCAAAAAAGTTTTTAATGAACTCTTAAACAAATTTTCTTTAATGCGTTTTTCAGTTCCTGGACAATGTAAATGGATTCCTTGACACAAAAGCAGGTTAAAACTTTTAAAAAAGTTCACAGCATACTATTTTCTGGTCAAACAAGAAAACAAATTAAAAACTCCCTAACTTTGAAGGTCAAGGTAATTTTTTTTTCCAACAAAACTATTCCTGAATTCTCAATCTCAAAAGCCTTAAAGCGCTATTAATCCTCGTTCTTGAGATATTAAAATTTTCGGCACGGACATATGTACATAGTGGTATTTGCGACAAGCTTAACGAATCAGGAAAACTTAGATTATATACCCCCTACCAGATATTTCAGGAAAAATTTTCAAGTGAAGTTTCCTTCTAGACGAAATTGGAGCAGGGACAGAATAGTCGAGCAGAATTCCACTGAAATCTAAACTTACGGGTCCAAAATGGAATGCGGTGTGTAAAGCATTCTGGCACTTGCCTCACCAGTAACAAAATCTAAAACAGTCAGAGAGTCCCTCATCTGGGCTCCCGGCCATTGGAACATACACGAAAATCAGAGCGCTGATGAGTCCACTGTCCACTGACTGACTGTCCACTCGAACCCATCAAAAGGGGACTGCATTTGCAATTCACAAGTATCGCTGATACATGTTGGAACAACCATAAAAAACATAAAACATGCAAAACAGCGATAGACATATGGCCTCATTATGTCAAGCCAAAGACAGAAGAACTTCTAAAGAGGTCGAGTAAAGATATTGGCGAATTAACAGCCACAATAACGAGACATTGGCCCATTGATGAGCTAAAAAATGCCTTTCGCACAATCTCGGTGTCGTAGCTGTAAGCTTGAGCGAAGTAAGGAAAGGGTCCTACACTATCTCTGTGAATGTCCAGCATTAGAATGGCTAAGGCATGACACACTCGGGAGTTTTTCCATCCAAAATCTTAAGGAGATCTCCAAATGAATCATTACTAACCTAAATAGGTTAAGCGAAAAATCCAAATGGTTTGACGAACCTAACTAAGCATGAAAGCATATACATACATATGTAAAATCAAGGATTCCAGAGTAAGTGTATCAAATAGTTGCTGTGCGCTCTAATTGGGTTCTGGGCATCTGCTTAGATGACGTTTCCAGCAACCAACCGAACAGGTTCGGTGGCAGCGAAATTATTTGACACTCTCCATCTTTTGCTGGACAGAAGTCATTAATGTTGTTTTGATATGAAGAAAAATACCTTGTGTTAGTTCCAGAAGACTTTTTTCATACTGGTCACAATTTGGTGGATTGCGGCTTTTACTGACCTGTATTTAAATTCGAAATGCCGTTAATTGGACAGCCACCTTGGATATGGCACAGAGAGGATTTGCTTTGGAGACCAAGTCCGGGTTTTGATATTTTTTTTTCGTTTCTGCTGTAATATATTTGGCGTTGATAGATCTTGCATTCCGTTTTTATGCCAAACTGATGTAACTTTCCGAAGACTAATTTTATTCTGTATAGGCAATATCTATTAGAAGTTGTTTGCTATAAGTTATGACTCACCTCCAAAGAAAAGTCAGTGGTGGTGTGGAAAAGCAATAAGTTAAAAAAAAAAATAAAGAATATCAATTTGGCAAAAGTAAAACGTATTTCTTTTATTTATGTATGATAGAACCAACAAAAGTTCATAGGCACATAACCAAAATCTTAGATGACCTGGAAGCGATTGGCTCAAAATTAAGGTAAACATATAAATATTGATCTTACTTTGATTCCTGATCAAATGATCGAAGTTTATGTACATACATATTGCATATGTTGTTCGCAACTGTTTTAACTGTTGTTACTCCTTTGTTACTAAGTTGGTTTTAGGTGTTACCTAGAAATATAGCCAGTTTAGCATCTTGGTTACCTCCTAGTTACCGGTCTTAGGTGCTACATCAGAAGTTATAATAGGGTAATAGTTATTCGAATTCTTGGTTACCTTTTTTCCTATAAATCCTTTGAAATAAAAAATCCTTTTAAAGTATAAAGCTTTATTTTATTAATAATCAATTATGGCAAGCGTTTCTAAAAGACATCATCATAACCATTCTACAAAACGGGATATTAAATAAATGTATGTATAAAGATGTTAAACTATAATAATAATAATATATTAATCAATTTACTATTCTTTTGATATATATTAACAGTTGGAAATCATTTATCGTGGTTTACGAAAATTCAGTTTTCTTACAACTACAAAATTTGAGGACTTTTCCACTGCTTACATATAGATGATTTCAAAAGTTGCGAAATTTGCATAAAAATGTTAAACGAATTCAATGGTATTTTAATTAAAAGAAAGGTAATCGATTTATCTTTCTTTTGATATATATTAACAATTGGAAATCATTTATAGTGGTTCAAGAAAATGCAGTTTTCTTAAAACTTTGCAAAAGTTTAGGAATTTTACAATTCCTACATATGTATGTATATGTTTTTTGCCTCAGTTGTAATTCGCCGTGGTATAACATTGTTACTAGTCGCTGATGGTGTTGATGGCATTGAATTTGGTGATGGCGTTGATGATGCTGGTGGTGAATGTCAAATATGTAAACAAACAAAAATATCAATTAAAATTTATAAACAAGAAAAATATCAATGTATACCTTTAGAATATGACTATGTTGGTGATGTTTGCAATCTCAAAGAAAAAACTATAAACATGCTTTCATCATGATCGAGAGTCTCATTTTTGCTGAGGGAGATATTTTAATTTGCCTCCAGTAGCGCTTCATTTATTTCTCCGAGCCTTAAACATAGTATAATATTAATTTGGAAAGGGGAATGCAATAAAACAGCTTATTATTGTCGTTGTTGTTGATGGAAAACCTACTGAGGCCGGGCTTCGTAATGCGGCTACTACTACAACAACCAAAACTATTCACTGATAAAGGGCCTGCTCGAGGCACGCAATAAAAGCACAAAAACTGCAGCGCTGATGAAAATTTGCAAGACGGTTCCAACATCCTAATTGGTAAAACGTTGCTAGAAATTCACAGCGAACGTGATGCTTTATTCACGCAACACTACAGTTGTAATTGCAACTCGAACAAGCCCAAACACTTCCAACGATGCATGAATTTCGCGGTGGCCAATCGAAATTTGCATCAAAGCTCAGGAAACTGCTTTGGCCACCAGTTCATCTTCCACCAATACAACTTATTGTCCAAACAAGATTGGCTGCAGTTGACTATAACACGAAAATGATAAGAGCACTTCACCAATGCACTAATATGTCGCTCTGGAAAGAAATATACATTAATTTAAATGTTTTCTTAAAAATAAATGCAAATTTACCTAATTTTTCCACCGGCAGGCACGAATATGATGTTCAAAACAAAAGCAATGACAACGAATTTCACACACATTGATGTATTTTAGCGCAAAACGATAAGTTTCACAAATTTTTTAAATTAAATAAAGACTTTGCATGTATTTTAAATTACTTATTTAATAAATTCAAAAGAATAAAAACACATTTTTCTAGATTATTTCTCAATTTACATTTCAAAGTTTTTTCTGAAATTTTAATGCAACTCTGTGCGGTGAATGAGAGAATTAGAAATCAGGTGATCTCAGCTGTTTTCAAATGTAAACAAACAAAATGGCGCTTTCCATACTTGTAAGCATATACAATGCAATAAAGTCGGCCGGTTTTAAATTTACCCAGTTTCGTTGCTTGTCCAAAGTTTGTCAATTGTTGCTGCAATTTTTATTTAAAATTTTCTTTTTTCAAAATTTCGTTTGTACATATTTTGCATGACACACTTTGATATAAAAGAACAGAATAGTTTTTTGATACTTTAAAGACCAAAATCAACAACAAAATACGCATAAATATTGTTTCTGCTCTAATGCCACCATCTGTTTAATATGCCTTGGGTCGTACCAGGTCGTACCTATTTCTTGAGCATCTGAAAAAAATACTTAACATGCTATTTTTAAGCAAAAAAAAAACAAAACCGACTTCAATTCTCATATGCAAATTTAATATTACCGTTAATCTCTTCCTGATCCAATGATCGGATTTAAACCAAATTAGTATGGGACCACATCCGACGCACCACCCTTCCTTTAAGAAGATCTGTTAAAAAATATTGAGTGTTTGAGATTTGTACCATGCTAACCGCAGTGACTCCTGGCTAGAGGTCGTCAAAGCGTCATCTGTCTGATTCACATCAGACTTAGTTACAAGGTCGTACCAAAGTCTTGCCAAGAATTTTTCTTTGCAGCTTTTATCATACTTTGGGGTGTGCTACAGCTGGTACTATATTTATTCCAATTAATTTCACATTGAAAAGCTTTCGTAATGTCGCTCTAGTTAGTAGAGTTGTTTGGTTCAACATTCGTAAAAATACAGTCGGGTGAAAAATAAAAGGGACACGACATTTCTACCAGTTTTGGTTTTTTTTCGTTTGTTTATAAAAATACAGCTTATTATCTAACAAAATCCATATAAGCGCAAATGTTTAAACTTTGTAGAAAATTTAAAAAAATAAAACAAAATTTTACAACATTAAACTTTTCTTTGGGAATTTTTAGAAAAAAAATAAGAGTATGCAATGCCAGCTTAAGAAAGTGCAAGTTGTCGTGGTATTGTTTTCTTTGCAGCAAAAAAAAAATAAAATTTTAAATCAACGCGACCTCCTAGCTACTTAAAACTTGCACTTTTTAGGGTAGAATTTAATGGGCTATAAATCTGCATACCTAGGTTTCTTAATAAAAAGCTTGCTGTTGTTGAAAAATTTTGTTAAAATTTTTTTATTTTTCTACAAACTTTGAAATTTGGACTTATATGGTTTTTGTTAGATGATCAGCTATAAAAAAAAAACAATAAACATTAAACATTAAACAACAAAAGAAAAATAGCCAAAACTGGTAAAAATGTCGTGTAACTATTATTTTTCACATGACTATATATTTATATATTTCTTTGGCGGTACTGACTCAAAAGAATGTTTTTTGGGCAGCCTTTTTGTGCATACATCCGTATCTACTCCTACAAATTTCGGTATGTATTATATATGTATGTATGTCAATCAATAATCTGCGTGATGCTGCTGTTTTAGTGGCGATATATTTTTGATTAAATTATTAACTTTTGGGCTTCATGTCTGTGTAGATACGCATACTAATATAAATAAATAAAAACACGAAAATAAATATTGTTCGATTGTTGCGCGATTGGCTATTTCATTTGATTTGTTTGCGTTCGTTTATTAGCTAATATTTCTTTTTTCTTATTTAATTCATATTTAAAATTATTGTACTGCGAACTTTTTGTTGTTTGCGTTGTTGCGCTGTGTTGCCTGTGATTTGCTATCATTGTTATCTTTCGCTTGTTATTTTTAAATGCTGATGTTTAATGTTAATACTAGAGTTGCCATTGTTGTTGTTTCGGCTTGTTTCGCTGTCAGCTTTTTTTCATTTTTTTTATTGTTTTTATTTATTTATTTATTTTTTTCTACAACGAGTATATTATCTTTATACATATCTATCTATTGTGGGGCGGATGTTGCCGTTTGATGGCATTACGAGTATCATCCATGTCTGTGGCAATGCTTAGCTCGCATTCCAGCTCTACGAGCTCCAGCTGTTGACGCCGAACATTTTTATTGCCATGCCATTTATTGCCGTGTTTCTTTATTATTGTTATTGTTGTTGTTGTTGTTGTTGTTGCTGGTGCTCTCGCATTGATTTAACTGATATTTTGCTCGCATATTGATGATGCGCGCCATCGGTCTGGGTTATTACTTTTTAATTGTAATTTATTTGATTGATTTATCGCTCAAATAAATATTCATCATATTCATGTATGTGCATATGTATGTATGTATGTACATACATATGTGTCTGTAGTGGCATATATCTATTCAAGTTTGGCAATCACTGACTGGTTTTTCGTTATAAATTTAATGCTTTCGGAATTTTTGAAGATCATAAAATATATTGTTTTCTTTAAATCAGACATCTAATTTAATCGCTTTTGTTTCAAACTTTGCCATGCTTATTGCGGTTAGGTTAAAACAAAACTTAATAAGGCGAAACAACACCAACAATAATAATAATTTAGGAATTCCAACAAAAAAATGAAATTAATGGAAAATCCGCTAATAAAACTTTTGACAGCTTTATTAAGGCCTTAGACTATTTCGTTAATTTCCATAATAGAGGACTTTCTAATTTTGTTTAAAAAATATTCATTGTCTTCAATAAAAATATTTCCTGTATTGTTCAAGTGATCGATAATTTGTATATCTTTCAAATTCATTGTGAAGAAAAAAGTTATTATGATTTGAAAATATAAAACTCCGACTGTCATAAAACTTTCAAAGTACATACATAGTAGTGAGTTAAAATCTCTGCCTCCCAGAGAGCTAGTCTCGTGAAAGTGAACTTCTAATTGTGTCACAAACGCAGCTGTGCTAACTTTTCTGTCGAGCTAAAATACCTTCGTTGGCACCCCCATGTGACCATACCTAGAATAAGTATGTACATTAGAGTGCATCACTCTCCATACAAAAAAAAAATCGTAGTTCTTTCCCATTGGAATTGTAGAATTTATTTTAAGACTCCCGCCAAAATATTTCGGAAAAATACGAAGATTTACGTGAACGGGACCGATTTGAAAATACCTCCAAAAATCGAGTTTTTTCAAATAAAATTAGTTTTTAAAATTTTGTTTCTAAAAAATCACCTCAGATGATAGAAATGTTTAAGGTTAAAACGTTTGCATAAAAGTGTTTGAAAATTGTATCAACCGAATCAAAATAATAAAATTTTTGGCGGTATTTTCAAATCGGTCCAGCTCACGTAAGTCTTAGTATTTTTCCTCAATATTTTTACGGAAGTCTTAAAATATAATAAATTTTATAATTTCGCTGGAAAACCACAACTTTTTTTTGGTGATGCACCCTAATGTATCAAAATATATTTATACAAAAGTGGTAGCCATGCTGATAGCTAGCCTATGTAACTTTTAACCCACCGGTAGGCGAATACTCGCGACTGAAACCTCTGCCTGGGTTTCGACTAGTAATGATTATCCCTAGAAAGAGCCTGTGCTACTAACTCAAAGCGCAATAAATTTAGCTGAAACTCCTAAGTAAGGTACAAAGAAAACTGTTTTTATACATCTCGGGAAATTTTCCCAAATAAAGCGGTTCGGCCACGCTGCCATACTTCAGACTCTGGTTAGTTAAGGCCAAGATATCGACTACTCAGTCCCTAAACTCACCATCGATAGGCTCCCAAGACGAACACTCCATCAAGGAGAGAATTGGAAAGCCCCAGGACCATGGAGAAGGGGGAATTAAATTTTTACACCGATGGATCCAAGCTAGACAATAAACTTGGACTGGAATTATACGTTCGAATTGCGGACAGTGTTAAAACGGAGGCAAAAATGGTATACCCATGACAACCTACAAATTAGGTATTAGAGATAGCCTTATGCAAGATCATACTTGTTTAACAACTGGGCTACTATTGCCGGAAATTGATAAGAAAAAGACAAATGAACTGCTCAGCCTCTCAAGTTGAGTTAGCACTACGGCAAGCCTACATCGGAGTAAATGAAGTGAAAAAATCGTAGCAGAAACTTAAATACCATGGTAAATTTCTATATATCGCCCGTTTGCTGGAGAACGTCGTGTCCAAATATATTTTACATTTCTTTTCAGTTCTTAGTACAAAATAAATTTTAATTAAAAAAAAAAANTTCATTTCTTTTCAGTTCTTAGTACAAAATAAAGACTTTCACGAAAATTTTAATTTAAAAAAAAAAAAAATATGGATCGCTTCCAAGAAGTTATATTTTTTTTATCGCAAAAATGTTAATAAATTATGACTTTGGTCAGCTCTAATTCGGCGAGTTTATGAATGTAAATATGTCAGGCTTATCAGATTTGATGTAAGCTTTTTTGAATTTTTGCGATTTGAAAAAAAAATTAAATTTGCTCCTCCTAAAAATTTGTTTAAAAATTTTATATCGATATTTTTNCTAAATTATGACTTTGGTCAGCTCTAATTCGGCGAGTTTATGAATGTAAATATGTCAGGCTTATCAGATTTGATGTAAGCTTTTTTTGAATTTTTGCGATTTGAAAAAAAAAATAAAATTTGCTCCTCCTAAAAATTTGTTTAAAAATTTTATATCGATATTTTTTTTTTTTGGACAGAAAAAAATAAAACAGAGCCCCATACAAAGTTTAGATGTTGATATTTTAAGGACCACCCGAATACTTGCATATTTTTTTTTGCGAAATTAGCGATTTATTAAAGGGAAATGAGTATGCAAGNGAAAAAAATAAAACAGAGCCCCATACAAAGTTTAGATGTTGATATTTTAAGGACCACCCGAATACTTGCACATTTTTTTTTGCGAAATTAGCGATTTATTAAAGGGAAATGAGTATGCAAGTCTCAAGAAGGAAGAAAATTCAACTTATTGAATTTTTTCGTTTTCAGATACTGCAATAAGTGCCCTTTATTATTTTAGAGGCGTCGTAAATTTCCAATTTTCTCTACGATCGTAGAGATAGAGAAAGATCGTGGTCACTTCTTGTGTAACCAGTTATTGGCTATTTGGTAGAAACATTCGATTCAACAGTTGCAAAGCTTTAGCTAAGAGCAGAGCTGGCTTTTTAGGTAGGTAATGTTTTAGCCCTCTTACGGAACTATTCGGTGTAGAACTAAAAGCTTCATAACAGCTTCAAAACGTTTCGATGAAAAATAGTCACTTAGGTTTCCGGTCTAAGTGAGCTGGTGATACTGAGTGCCACATCAACCTAACCTAACCTGGTTGATTCAAAAGGAACTTTGTCCACTTTAAGAACAAATTTATCAAATAGCGTCCTCGAAATAGTTAATATATGTATATTCTAAAATATTTGAGTAATCAGCCTTTTTCAAATGATTTGTACTAACGTACATAGGTACTCGTATATATACACTAAATATGCCAGGGTTAACACAAAATAATTCTAGTAGACAGAAAAACATTCCTTCAAATTGCTCAACGTTCGAATGATACATCTTACCGATCATAATTTTTTATTGTCGACATGCAAATTTCCGAAAATAAAGATTATTAATGATAAAAATTAATACATATGTACATATACAAAGATTTATGAGACACACAAATAATATTGAGATCGAAAGGCCAGCGAATGAGTTAATCCACTCATAAACGCATAGTCAAACTTAATCCAGATAAATAGGATATGCAAAATTTATATTTCTCGAGACTGCGCTAGGCCATACAACGCCAACGGGCGAGTAGGTATAAATTTAAATTTATTTGCCGTTTTTTACGCGGTCTGCGCATGAATCACTCATAACCCGCAACGTATGTATGTAACTAGATTGACACCCACATACGAGTATTTACGCTGCCAAATTTTATGGCCGATTCGACGGTACACAAAAAAAAATATCATTTTCCGATCGATGATCGACTAATCCGCATGTGATAATTGTGGCATAAAAATATTGATGATCGGTTGAGTTTGTACAAAAGAACACGAAAGTGGTTAAAGTCATTGCAAGTCATCAAAAAAAAAACATTTGCGGTCCATTAGCATTTCAGGCAGATGTACATATTTCGTGTTTGATTCCAATGAACCAATCAGCGGCAGACATTTGAAAGAAAAAAAATATTTGCATTTAGGTGTGTGTTGAGTGCCATTTGCGGCGTAGATCCGCCGCGTATCGCTTCGACATTGACATATGCGAAATATTCAGATTCCATTAACGCCGCCAACGATTTACCAGCCAATCAGCTAGCCAAATAACCAATCACAAGCAACAGCTCAAGTCGTACGAGGCGAGGTAAAACGGCGAAAAATATTAATAACCTTTTATATCGAAGGAATGATCTTGGACTAATGGCGGGAGCGCGGGGTGTATATGTAGATTTTAATTTTGTTTGATTTCGATAAATGTGATTTTCGTGTGTTTATTGCCAGTTTGTTGGTTGTTGATTTTTTTATTTGCACATTCATTTACACGTACATACTTTTTGAGAAATTAATACGATATTAAAAATTATAACAAAACTCAATATGGCCAATTGAATATTGTGTGTGATCCACTGGCTGTTAGTTACTGTCGTCGCTGTTGTTTGTTAATTGTTGTTGGCATATTTTTGTTTTAATTATTTTTTATTTTTTGCTGATGATTTGTTAACATCACTCGAAATGCTTAAATTCGACATTAATCATGGCGACAACGACAATGAAATTATTATTCAACTTTAAAGTCACTGCGCTGACATTGAGAAATGCGATTTTGAGTCCAGCACAAGCGGGTGAGTGAGAACAACAATATACGAGTGTGATTATCGGTTCGCTGGTCAGCTAAATTTTTTCTTATATAATTTTTATTTCGTAGTGCAATAAAGCTCTTTGTTGAGTAGTGTGGAAAATTTGTTTAAGTTCGAATAAGTCCGCTATAAAAACTGCTTGCTTAAAACAAATCCTGAAATATTTGTATTCGAAAGAACACAAGCCAGGAGGCCATAAATTAGTCAAAGGCAAGCCAATGCAAACAGCGCTTCTTTTTGGACAACCACACGGCAATATGAGCCATAACCTCTTAGGCTTTGCTTCTGGTCTGGTAAAACACTGCAGTGAGTACGTTTAGACCACTGTATACAGCAGGCATGTGCAGCTTTGGCTAATCTGGGTGCCGAGCGGATCGAAATATGCTATGGACTCACTTAGACATTATTTAGATTATCTATGTGGTACCATAGATATACAGATTCTCTGTGTTGAGATAAGAAAAGCACTGGGTGCCCCAAATAAAGTCCCGCAGCCAGCTGATGTCCACTCCGGAGAGCTTTTAGGGAGTGTCGATGAAATGCGCAACGAGGTGTTTAGACCTAGCGAATGCCACCTCACCTCATCTTCCTAACAACTGCGGCAGTAGGGGTCCATGACGATATTAAGTCATACCGCATACGTTCTTAAAGGACAATGTCCGGTCAGTACACCTGTCGGAATCGAGAGCAGGCAGCAGAGCAGAAAGACCTTTCTACTTTGCATGTCGGGGCCTTTCACCCAGCGCTTCCTGAGCCGAATGTGAGCCAATCTGCCCATAAGTAGGCCGCAGGTTGCCAGCGGAACTCCTTCCGGCCATTCTATCAAACCCCTTATTTGAATTAGATTTTGGGGACATGAATAAGAAATAGATTTAGAAATAGTCTTGTGTCAAAGGTTCTCATCGGAAACGGTGTAGTGTAAAACAAAGTGTCAATGGCAAAGTATATTCTTAACCGAATTTTACATTACCATAACTGATTAAAAAAAGGTGGATCGTTGGGCTAGATTTTTTATTTTTAAACTTTGTTTTAAATTTATGATGTTGAAACGAAATTTTACTGTCCTCACTGTACTTGAACGGAAAATTTTTGGTGTACGAGTACAGGCATTTATCACTTATGAATTTCCTTAATTTTTTTGCATTTTCTTCATAAAACTTTATTCGATCATTTTGTGAAAGTTATTTGTTACCACCCACAACCTATGCAAGTGCTGGATATGTAGATGATTTTGGGTTGCTAGGAGGTGCGATGTGCCTGCGATGTGCCTTCATAATTTAAAATTATACGAAATTTTAATGAGTGCCACTGGAGTTATTTGCAACCATTTTCGTTGTTTTTTATGTGTACTTGCAGTCGTAAATGTATGCAAGTGCTGCTCTCATAGTAGCCGTTAAAAGTAATGGCACAAATGAGTGGCAGTCAGTCAGCAAGCAACAAAAGAATGATTACACATGTTGCACGCATAAAATAAAATTTTATTCATTTCTCATTTTTCACTGTGGTACATCAGCAGCATACAGTTTTACCTACATACCTAAGGAGTGTTCTTACGTCTTTCGTTTTGTAGGAGAACGGCATAAGCTGCATATAACTTTAAATTTGTATTGCCATCCAGTGACCTGAGTTGGTACATAGATAACTCATACAAACATGTACATATGTATATAAGGACGTACTATATATGTGTTTATGTATGAAGGTCCTTCTGAGTTTCTTTTTGTGGGAAAGTGGCGCTGCATATTGTTTCAGATGTGAATGTACCAACCACCATCCCAAATGGGCGACTAAAGTAAAAAACAACTGCGATTGATGCCAAACAAATAAAATAGCATTGACCTCGACATGCAGACACTGCTGGGGTAGACGAGCTTAATATGTTACTTATATAACTAATTATATGCTTCGGATCCCAGAGGAGCTTATACAGTATAAAAAAGTTTGAGATAAGGAACTAAGGTTTCATTCACCCACCATCTGTACTTTTCTATCTGATTTTGGGGTACTTTCTACAGATACCTCACTGTTTGAAATTCGAGATGGTGGCAACGTGGCAAATTGGTTAGAGGTGCATTCTGTCACCAACGGTAGAACGCTGAATCTATTCCAGATTCGATCACAATTCAAAAAAGAAACGGTTTTCCGAAAGTGGTCGCCCCTCAGCGATTAGGTAAGCACTAAAGGTATTTTTATGTAGGAGAGTTTCAAAATAGGTTGAAAATTACGACAAAAAACGTCCTGTTAAAATTTCCGTTATTGTGAATAGTAGTTGTTGCGGGTAATTTTACTTCAAATGACACTTTTGAAAAATTGTAATATTTCAATACATTTTTGTGAAAACCTTTGCGTGTACTGCTTTTCTCAACTAAAATTTTTTAATATCTATATTTTATAAAACTGGTTAATCTTATTTTGGCATTGCACTGTTGTTTTAGAAATGTGGTTTTTATTTTATTGCTAAATGGGAAGGATTAAAAATAATGACACCTTTTTTTTGGTACATTTTGGCACTTTTTTATCCTTAATATGGCACCTCATAGCTGAGGATAGTTGGCAGCCCTGAAAAGATGTAAAAGAAAATAATTTAATTAAAAAAGAAGAAAATACTACTTAAAAAATAAATACGATAAAAAAATATTTTTACTTTTAAACCAAAATCTAAACAGAAAATTAAGTTAAAAAAGAGAAATTAATAAAGTACCACAAACAAGATCCTGAAATTTAAAACAAAATTAAATATAAAAGAACGAATTGAATAAAAATTAAATTAGAAACTTATTAAAATGAAATGATATTAAAAAAAAACTTTTTTCTTTTTTTTCGAACAAATGAATTTACAAATATAATCAGATACATTTGTAATTACACTTACAATTACAATTTATATGCCGATTCAAAAACGCCCTATCTCAGCACAATTTCAATGTATTTTCAGCTGAGATAGGGCGTTCTTCAACCAAATCCTGAGATAGGGTGTTTTTCAATAAAATTCTGAAATAGGGCGTTCTTGAAAAGTTTTCTGAGATAGCGTGTTTTCAAACTGGCTGCCAAGATAGGTTGCTCTTCCACTCAGGTGACGAATTGCGGTTACAATTAGAACTACACTGACAGTTACAACTACAATTACAATGACAATGAAACTTGAGATTACAATTTTAATTACAAATACAAATACAATTACAATTACAATACGAACTAAAATTACAAATGCAAGTACAATTACAATTATAATTGCAATTAAAATTACAGTTGTCATTACAATAACAATTACATGCACAATTGCAATTAATTACACTTACAATTACAATTTATATGTAATTACAATTACAATTATAATCAGAATTACAATTTACATTACAATTACAATTACATTTGTCATTACAGTAACAATTATATTTACAATTACAATTACATTCACAATTATAATTATTATTACAATTACTTTTACCATTACAATTACAACACAATTACAATTTTGATTAAATTATGTAGTTTATTAACATAAATATATAATCCTCTTATAAATATGAAATCCTCTCAAAATATTTCTAGAAAGCAATATTTTTTTTCTAAAAACCTTTCCGGCCCACCCTAGTACGTTAAACATCTACAGGTGCGTCAGCAATTTACTGCAACGCCCGTTCGAGAAATAAACATTTCGCACACGCTATTTGTTGTATTATTAGTTCTGAGGCACATTTTATTATATATGACTGCAAACCCCCAACACCACTCCTCATAGCCGCTAGCGTTGTAGCAGTGACTGCCGGCCTCTGCCATACGCCTGTCAATGCACCATCGCTTAGACGTGTTATTAGCGAAGAGAAATGAAATTTTCCAGGCGCGCAGCGAAACAACATCGCGAGCGCTGTATGAAATAGTTAACAAAAGCGAAACGCAACAACTACATAGCTAGCTAAGTACTAGTGTGAAGCAAGGTATATTTGCGTATGTAAAAAAGGTAAATAGCTACATACGAGTACAAGTGTTTGTGCATACAAGTCCCACCCACTCTCCAATACCTGTACCAATTTAAATAAGTATATATGTATGTATGTAGATACATATGTATGTATGTAGACAAGCACTCAGCACTCAGTGCTTTCACTGTACCCAGCCTGTGTGCCTGTTTAGCCTAATGAAATTGTGAAATGTGCGTGGAATTTTGATTTCCAACACCGTCCAATCAGCTTGTCAGTCAGTCAGCCAACAGGCAGTCAAGTAAACATACATACACATGCATACACTACTCGTAGTACCCCATAAAATACGTCCGTCTTGTCGGTCTCAAATCACAAGGGATTCATCTTGGCGCTTCGCATACTTACCGCGTACATGGCGTTGGATAGGGAGGGGAGGAGGGGCGGCAGCCGGTTGGTTGTTGAACGCTTGCAAATCAATTTAATGTCAGTCATTTTCTTGGTACGCAGGAATTTTGAAATTTCATCAAAAATCTGCACGAAGACCGCTGGGGCACCTGCCTGCCGACACCCACACAACAACTCACACCACTAGAGGAGTGCTTCACAATAATGGCGCTGCCTTTACTTTGGCTTCGAAGGTTTCCATATGTTTAGTAGCCTCTTTGTTGGTATGTAGATATACATACATACTTTAGCATATTTGCTTTGTTTCTTTTTGCTCGATTTCTCGGCCACATTTACATGTAAATTTGTTGTATGCGAGTTGCATGCGTAAGCGCTGAGCTATGTACATATGTATGTGCCCCGCCTTCGCTACATACTGTGAACTGTGTGAGTTTGATAGCCATTGTGTGTGCGCCTGGCTGACGAACTGTCGACGTTTTTTTTTTGTTTTCAGACATTTTATTCAGCTGGGGTTATTTTTTGCAATAATATTAAAATGCTTGCTTGAACGTAGAAAAAGCAAATTATGATAAAATTTTATGTTATTACCCGTCAGAATGAAAGGCAAACACGTCAAAATGGCAAATGGCAAATGGTTGGATTCTGTATGCCGTACAACCAACGAATATCGAATTCGTTGCATGTTGAATGGTTGCACAGTTGAAATTCAGTTGGGAAAAATAAACATTTGGCAGCCATTGGCATTACTAATGCCCTCCCAAGCCAATACATCCGGTCTCTCAGTAATCCATCCATCCATCCATCCAACCAAACAAACCAACCAACCAACCATGCATCCATCCGACAGCTCATTCAAGCTGGGTAAATTCATTTATTCGTCGTTGATACTCAACCAACGAAGCATTTATTCGATGACTTGCATCCTTTTTTTTTTGCTTTTGATTCAACTTACATACAAAAGAGTGCATACATACTTACATATAAATCTAGTAATCGTGGTACACTCTGTACATACACATATGGCGAAGGGACAATTGGGAATTGGCAAAAATCTCTTTCATTGTTATTCAGCAAAAAAAAAAAAAAAACTGATAGCTCCATCTCATACTTTTGCTAATAAAATAAATTACCTTAAAGAGTTTTCTCGTTTAAAATTTTTTTAAAAATCAGTCTTTAGGCCAAAACAATTTTAAGTAAGTTTTTAGCGTTCACATATTTTTACTAAGAGTTTGGTCCAGATTCTCCTCCAATTTGCGGTGCGAATCTGGCAGCCTGGAAGTCATCATACAAATGAAGAGATCTAGCATTTTATGCTACCTACGAACGGCAGATGGTATTTACTCAGAAGCATTAGTCAGCCGAGGGGTAGCCGCATTAATAAGAAAAAGTAAGTGCGTCTGGGCCACACAGGAGAAGTGAAACAGTTTCCCTTTATCTTCATTTTTATCTTTATACTCTATCGATGACAAAATCGATAATAACATCCAACAAAACCGCTGACAAGTTCGACAAAAATATCGAGAGCAAAGACGATAATACTATTGGTAGCGAAAACGATTACATAATCGACGAAAATATCGATAACAAAATCGATGAATAGTCGATAACAAAATCAATAAAAATGCCGATAAAATATCGACAACAAAATCAATAAAAATATCGATAACAAAATTGATAAATAATCGATAACAAAATCGATAAATAACCGTTAACAAAATCTATAAATATTTGATAACAAAATCGATAACAAAGTCGAAAAATAATCGATTAAAAAATCGATACCGATATCGATAGCAAAATCGATATTAATATTGGCAACGAAATCGATAAATGATCGATAACAAAATCTATTAAGATATTGATACCAAAACCAATAAAAATATCGCTAACAAAATCGTTTGAAATATCGATAACAAAATCGATAAATATGTATATCGATAAAAAACTTGATAGAAATATCAATTATTATATTGACGAATTCCGAAAATATCGATAGCAAAATCGATAAAATATCTTTTACAAAACCGACAAAGCTATCGATTATTATATCGATAAGTCCCGAGAATACCGATAATTTCTAAAATCCCAAAATAGCTCCCAGATTGAGTCTCGTGTCTCTATCTATATATCCTTTTCTCTACAATTAACTTTATTTTAATCTTTCTTCCTCTATCTTCCTCTTTACTTTTATCGGTATCCTCATCCTCATCTTTTTCGTTATAGTTACCTTTGTTTTTACTTTTAGGTTTATCATTTTCTTCATCTACATATTTCCCTTCACCTTTGCCCTTATTTTGCTTTTATCTTTACTCATCTTTGTTTTTGTTTTTTATGTTTGCTTTTGCCTTTATCCTTTTCTTTATCTATGTACGTAGTCACCTTTACTTTAATTCTTGTACTGGTCGTTTTTCTAAGTGTTATTCTTTAACCTTTTATTAGCAAATTTTTGTTAAGTTAATAACATACTCTCAAGAAGTACTTGTTTCCGTCGCAACCATTTCCGTTTCATCATTTCCTGCAGCTGCTATTTCGGGCCCCTTAAGAAGCCCGGGCCCGGGGTTTAAGGAAGCACTGGCAAAGCTGAAAATGTTTATGCGGTACTAAAGCGACATAACATCTGTTTATGTCATTTAAGTTACCATTCTAGGTTTAATAAATAAAGGTTTAATAGGGATCAATTAAGATTGAAGTTAATTTAGGCGGTGCCCGTAGCAACAATGGCCCTCGGTGCGAACTAGGTTGGACAATAAAATATTTTGTAGAAAAATATAAAATTAAAAAAAATATTTTAATTCGCTTGGGATAGAGGAATCGATTTTTCTCTGTATGGGGCATGAAGCAGTCAAATGTTAACGAGTACAGTTGTCAACTTATTTTCATTCGCAGCGTACTCATTCAATTAGATAATTATTGCGCTAAAAACACCTGTTTTTATCTCATCTCAACAGTAGAGTAACTGTTTTTTTGTTCGATTTATTTATGCAAAAAATTTAGCAATTAAAATCAATGAGCCCGAAACAAGCATCTTCCAATTCACATTTTAATCAGCGTTAAAACAATAGGCAACTGTTTTTCTATGAGTTTCCGCAAGCGTAGGAAAAAAACTAACAAAACTATACGATTTTTCGTGCTATGAGCATATGAGCTGAGCAAAAACAAAAAAATATAAAAACACTTAACAGCTGTGAATATTTTTGAAAATGAATGCAGCGAATGGGCGCAGATACGAATGATTGTATGTATGCATTTAGGTTATGGGCCGATTGAGTGGCCCGCCGCCCAGGCCGGCGACCAATAAAATATCATTAATTTTTAGTACAACATATTCGAACGCATTCTCGGTGCCCAAATGCCCATGCAACACGATATTTGATTGTTTGTTGGTTGTTTAGTCAATTGGTTTGGCGCTGCCATACACTCAACTCTAACTCCCCTTTCGCTAGTGAACTTAGCCTTGTTTTCGGCTCTCCGCTGTCCATCTGTGTCCATTGTGTGTTTATTGAACGCTTTTGTTATGCCGTTTTGCATTTTTCGGTCAATTGATGTTGTTTCGGGTGAACATTTTTATTTTTGCGCCACATAAACATGACCCCCGTGTATGGGTGGGTATGAGCTTTCCAATGCCCTTTCTACCGTTAAACGGCTTGAAACGATTTGCCAAATTGAAAAGTGCATAACAGGCAAATAAAAGAGACGCAAACACACAAACGCAGCTTCAACTTTCCTTTTCATTTTCATTTTCGCCTGCCGCAAACCCTCCATCGAGGCTTAGAAGGCAAAATGTGTGAATAAGGAAAAAAAAGCTCGCTTTTCTAAATAAATTGAATATAAGCAAAATCATTTTTTCGCACAATAAAATATTTGAAAATTGTATTTTCAAATGGACGCATAAACTCCGCAGCAACAGCAAACAAATAAAAGCAACAACAAGCAATAAAACAGCAAAAGCACTCAAAATCCTTTTCAAATGAAGCAAGAAAAAGTGTGGCGCAATGAAAGAAATCCTAAATCGCAAATAAAAGCAAGCAAAACGCTTTCACACGCGCTCTTAGGCCGAGCTGCACTTCAGTGCTCGACCGCTCGCTTGTTAAATTGTATATTAGTTGCGGCCGAGTTGGCGCCCAATTTGACAGCGCCTGCCCGCATTTTCCCCGCCTGTACTTCAAAAGCAAAACTATCAATTTAGCGGTGCGCAAAATCGCTTTCAACTAAATATTTGCTTACATGTTTTGTAGCGCCTTACCTGCAAAAAGTGCCAATTGGTTTTCGCTTCGTTTAGGTGTTGATTTGCGCTTATCATTGCAAATCTATATCCTACACTCCCGGCAGGAAAAGCCAGTGGTTCAGAGCTGGCGCATAGAATCACTTATTGATCAAGCGGCAAGACTGTGAAATCTCAAGATTATTTTTGCCGCGGCCCAGCAGAAAAAAGACAGTAGACTTCCTGACCTAACCTAGCCTTGGAGCTGTCATGTTTCTAGTAAAGTTGTTGACTTGCTAATTCGTTATTGCTTCTAATAGGGAACTAGATGGCATCTTCGTCGTTGGAATGGCCAAAGACAAGTTCGACGGTCGTATAGGATTACGAATTCTTAAAGTATGAATATAATAATGTACATCCTAGTTGGGCTGTCACAAGCATTGGTTACAAAGTGTTATCGAGCGTAGTGTGTGAAAGACTAAGCGCACCGTCAACAAACTGAATGGGCCTAATCAGCGTGGCTTTAGAACTGACAAATCCACCATAGACCAGGTATTCACAATACTCCAAATACGCCAAAGGGTCGGCACTCACCATCTATTTGTGGACTATAAAGCCGCTTTCGACAGCAAGAAAAGAAGCTGCCTATATATGGGTAAAATGACTTTGAGCAATACGACCAGCTCCGTCATAATTAGAAAGGATATCTCCGAGCCTTTTGATACCAAACGTTATTTCAGACAAGGTGACTCCCTTTCATGTGATTTCTTTAATCTGATGTTGGAGAAGATAATAAGAGGGCAAAACTGAATCGCCCATGAACATGAGATGGCTCTTAGAGTATTCGTGAGAAAGATTTCGCGGAAGATTTACGGGCCTTTACGCGTTGGAGACGGCGAGTACCGCAGACGATGGAACGATGATCTTTGTGAGCTTCAACCGCGTAGGCGGTTACAGAGGCAAAGAAGAAGAAGATGAAGAAAGTGCGAAGGTGTTTGTCACATCTAATCCTTGTCCCGTGTCAATGAGAGCGAATTCCTAGCAAGCCCTTTTGAGATACCATTCATGCTGCCGAGAAAATTTTGAGGTACATCCACATAGTCCGATAGTAGCAAAGTCCTAAGTATGTATACCATTCCAACCAGCAGCCAGTGGCGATGCAAGCGACAAATGTGCTATACCGGGAAATTTGAAAACAGACGGCCAGAGTATACTTACATGACACAGGTGATAAAATTTACGGAAAGCACCCCATTTCAATATATAGGTATGAAGATCATGTACTTCTCTTAGACCAGACGCAGTGACAAAAACTTACAGACAAGAAAGCCCCTGGAGCCGAAAAGAAATTGACGCTCAACACAACTTATAGCTCCATCCAAATTGGTAAGAATCTCTTCGCCCCGTTCGCGACCAAAATAAGTTCTATACAAAGCGTAAATTCCCCAAAGACGTTTTGAAGAATCTGCTGAAAAGACAGCCCTTGGCGAAGGTATAGCTCTGGGTCATTTCGGTTGCGTAGACTCAGCTGTCGTGGAAGCAAGGCAATCAAGCTCGTCCGATTCGTTTATTGCTCATCTATGAAAACTTTTTAAGCTCATTACGCGAAATACACATCCATACATACCTTCATTGAACCGAATGCGTCTCATTTGCCGCACTCCCACACACCAGCTCAAAGACAATACAACCACAGATACAGACATCGATCGACATGGAACAATTAAAAGTGTCTTCGCGCTCTGACGATGTAAATTTCCATAAATGGCATCAAAATACGTTCATCCGCGTGAAATTTCACATTATTATCGCCATGTCACCAGTCGGCAGCTGGCAGTGGGCTATGGACAGCAAAGGCAGCCACATAAGAACCTACCATGGCATAGCCAACATTTACTGCGAGCGACTGCTGGCTGGCTGGCTGCCTGGCTGCGTTGGTATTAACGAGAATAATTTCGAAAATTTTTGATTTATTGGGTCAAAAGTGTCAGTAGCGGCATGGAAAGAAAGACAACAACGTCGATGATGACGACAAAGCCAGAAGAATATGAGTTGTGCAGAAAGTTGGAAGTTTTATACATACGAAATGAAATGAAGAAGGCAGGCAGATAGACAGACGAAATGCAATGCAGCTGTGGTGAATTGCAGCAGAGGAGGCATTGGCCCTGCTCAAAAATGAATGTTAAGTATTTTGGTGGCGCTGTATGGAATGCGGGTGCGCATGTGGAAAGGAGAGGATGAGGCGATTGCAGTTGCAACTGGCGCAACGTTGAACGACAACTGTATAGGGATGAAACGATACTAGTAAATACAAGTACATACTCGATACTTTTCGTCCGATACCAAGTAATTTTGTACTCGATACTTTTGAACCGAGTACTGAGTAGGTATCGGAAAAAAGTACTTGTATCGAAACCCCAATTCATTGCCAATTTTATTCCCGGACTTTTATTTTTTAATCTAATTTCTTTGTGAATAGTTAAAAAATTGTGGCAGTTTAGTTGCCAATGAAAAGCGCAAGAAGGCGCCAATGTCGGGGTGACGCCAATTTTTACAATTCTACGAAAAAGGGCGCGCGTTCTATTTCTTTCGTAGCGAATGAACCTGCAGATTGGATCGAGCAAGGGTTTCGGAAGGATCCACCAAGAAATTCATCCTAGACGTTAGAATGCGCTGGAATTCACTCTTTTCCATGCTGGAAAGATTTTTGGATATGTCCAAAATTTCGTCTCAACTTATACTTGATGCCACAGACAGTCCTGAAATTATAGCAAAAAATGAAATAGAAATACTGAAGCAAATAGTTCAGCTACTGAAGCCTTCCCAAAATATTCGCAAAGCTCGTAAAAAAATTAAATGTGAAAATGTGAAAATTAGATCTTCAAAAACTAAAATCAGAGTGGCCAAAATAAAAGTAAAATATATTCTATTTATAAAAAGAATGTGATTACACACTTGTAAGTTCTAAAAAAGAGAGCTCGTAAATACATCAAAATACTCTCTCGCTCGGAAGAGTTATATTTTTTAAGAGCACTGCAAGCGCTAGCGTTATTTACATTATCTTCACCATAAACTCATCAAATGTTCAGCTCACTCATGACTTTGCACGTGGAGTATATGTATAATAGTTTATTTGTGTTAATGGCATCAGTTTTATTTTTATCGCTCCGAGTTTTAAAGTGAGGCAAACAATATTTATCACATTTTTAAAACACAAAACTTAAAACTTCAAAACGGCTAAGCTTTTTACGCCAAACTTTTAATTAAGAAACTGACAATAGAGAATAGAGCGAGTTTAAAAAAATCGATGACAAATAACCAAGCAAGCAAGAAGCACAAAAAGTGTTCCACCGTCTCATCTTCTTCAAGGTAAGATGGGCAAATGGACTTGTCATTTACGCCTATCACAGTCACAGGTGTTTGTGCCACGTGAAGTGACCAGTCAGCAGTCCAGCAAGTTGTCTGCAGAGTCGTCTGCTCATTGAGAGCAAAAAATTAGATAGACCTTGTGAGATTGGCGGCAACATGAGTTTTGCCCACCTAGATGCCTCTCAGTCATTTTTGAGCGAAGTATTCACCCAGTTTCTGATGGTGGCTTCGATTGCCGAGGGTGGGAGTGCTAAAACTGGTTGCGGACCGAGGAATGCCTGGTCTGAGCAAACTCTGGCCAAATGATCAGATGTCTCATAACGAGGTACTCCAGAATGACCTGGCGCCCAGAGTAAAAACAACCTTGTTATCTTCACCATCATATTTTAGTCGAGCCTTGCATTGTCGAACTAGTTTGGAAGTACTTAAATAGAGGGCTGGTCAATGCCTTAAGTGCAGCTTGGTTGTCACGTAAACTCCTTCCCCTCCAACTATGTTCCACCACGTAGTCCATGGCTTTGAGTATTGCAATTACCTCAGCCTGGAAGAGCGAAGTATATTCCCCTACAGAAAAGTGAAGCTCATCTCCATTAACCTCGAAAAATACCCCAGATCATGACCCAGAATCAGTTTGAAGATTCGACAATATGTGAGTCTGGTCTCAGCTATGTAATCAAACCAGCATTTAGACTCAGGAAACTCAACATTATAGAATCTCTTCAACAAAGGAAATGGTGGCGTACTATCCTGTAGCATTGAAAAGAGCACTAAACACCATTCAAAAAAATTAAACTTAAATAAGAGGCTATCAAGCAACCATTTTGGTTCTTTACATCGAAACCAGATAAATTTTCGTGGACCCCCATTTACAACTCATGGACCCCCATATTTTGTTCACGTCACCGTGGACTCTTCCGTGGAGTCTTCCGTGAATCCCTGGAGGTCCACCTGGATCACTTTGGGAATCACTGCGTTAGAAGAATGGGAGAATTTAAAATCAACCTATCCAATGTTATACAAATAGGCGCGCATGTATCTACATATAGTTGCGACTTCCGTACCATGCGAGAGATTATTTTCAAAAGCTGGGGCCACAATAACCCCATCAAGAAATCGACTTACTGGAAAGCATCTGGAAAAATTGTTGTTTTTGGGCAGCGCGACAAAATCCGAGTTTTTTAATTGACGGCTTATTGTACCTAACGTATTATTTAAACAATTTTACAAATTAGTATATGTTCCTAATTTTTATCAGAATGACCATGGTATATTTCCGAAAGAAGTTGATTTGCGTCTAAATTTCTTTCTTTTTGCATTTCAAGGCTATCAGACAAAATGCCAAAAGTACAAATTCTAGAATAGCCACATAGAGCTTTGATGTAGAAGTAAAGGTTGCTTTGTACAAAGAAATACCTATTATCGTCTCATTAAAAATGATAAACATCTAAAGATTCATCTAAAATCAATAATGATAGTCACATAAATTAATTTGGCACATATGTGATAGCATTTTTTAATACAAAAAACAAACAAACATATTTCAATTTTTATATATATGTTGGTACAAATATCGATATAAGTAGGTATCGATACTTTTAGCCCGATACTTTGTTGGTATCGATACTTTCTTTCGATGCTACTTCCAAGTACAGCTATCTACTACTACTTCTATGGTATCGTTTCATCCCTACAACTGTAATGGATCTGGCGGCCGCTTATTTTATTTCATTAATAGAAATTCGCAAAGTTCGCAGTTTTTCCACCCATCTCAACTTTTTGCCACCGCCGCCACAGTGGTGCTACACTTCATTTCAAGCCGCGCACATATCTAGCCGCCCCGGCGGTGTCCAGGCGTTCATATTGAAGGGTATTAACAGTCATTATTCAATGATATCTCATTGCCACAACAGCAACAGCAACTGCAACTGCAACTGCAACTGCCACTGCCACTGCCACTGCCATAATAAATGCAACTGATGCCATTGCAGTAAATGTGAAAATAACAACAAAAACAGTGGCAACAACAACACTGACGCACTTGTGCGTTTGTTGTTGGAAAAGCAGCCAGTGCGTAGGTATTGTGTGCGGCTGTCGCGCAAAAATCGCCGATATCATCATCGGCCAACAACACGTCGTCAGCGTCGGCGTCGTCGTCGTCGTCATCATCATCATCATTGTGATATTGTCATGCATTGCAATTCGATTGCGAAAATGTGCGACATAAATCGATTGCCGATTGTCGCGCAAACACCAAGCACCCACACCAGTTAGCCTGGACTACTCGCAATGCAGGTAATCAAATTCGAAAATTTTCAACCATTTCATGTCTGACTCTGCGTGTGTGTGTGTGTGTGTGTGTGCGCAATTGTGTAACCATTACAGTTGCATGGCTCACATTCTTAATTATGATTGTTTTTATGCGTTGATGCTGCCAGACTGTTGGATTGTTGGACTGTCATAAATCGTCGCATTTCGACGCTGTCAGATATGATACTCAGCAAAGCCGCCGCCACCACCGCCGCCGACCATCACACGCAAATTACATTTCATTTATGCGTATCTATGCTTGTATTTGCGTGCTATTAAAAGCTTTCAGTCCCATCTACATACAGTTAGTTGTGTACATACATACATATATGCATGTCCATCCATACGTACTTATTATGCCTATATGATCGGTCCATGGACACTCATTAAATTCGTTTTGGTCGAGGTTTATGTTCCGCCATTTTGATTTTGTTGCCTGTTGGCTATTTCTCACTTGATTGGCTGCCAGTTATGTAATATGCTGGCAGTTTTAAACTCATTAAATATGAATGTGTATCGATAATGGATTAAGCGGAGTAGGTATATATTATTGTCATTCCACTAGTAATAACTGAAATTTCTCTGAATAATTTCGTTGGCTCTTACGTGTAGTAATCCATTTAAAGCACCTTTGATTTCTGTGCAGCCACTATTCCGTTCTGATTGAGTTTTGAATAATTATCTTAAAATGGGCTTGTTTCACTTTGTTCTCAAATCAACTTTTTAGTTATTGAATACTCTTTAAGACCTCTTTTTAAAATAAGGAGCCTAAATTATTCACTCAATTTGATTAACTTTCTTTATTGAATGCTTATAAAATTTGTAGGAGACTAGTTGGGCCTGATTTTTGAATTTTTATTTGATTAAATAAGGTTTACAAAAAAAAAAAAAGTTATGCATAATGAACCAAACCTCCACCTCCTTTTGTTATTCGATGTCCTGTATGCGAATCCGAGGGAAAAATTCTTTGAATAAACCTGAAAATTCAATACAATTCTTCTGCGTTTGACCTTGGGATGAACTTGGCATGACCTCTAGATAACCTTAAGAATCAAGGGACCCCCATATTCGGATTCATCGATAACAAAAAGACAAAAAATGTATTGCTGCAGAGAAAAGAGATGCCGCCTAGGCCACGCTGAAATCGGTCAAAAATTCCAATTTAGAGGAGTTGAATGTTCAACCTTTTAGTTAAAAAAACCTACTATAGGGTTTGATTACTAATTGTTGGCAAAAAATTTAAAGTAACTTGTCAAAACTCTTTTTCTGTCAGTATGTTATCGAAGTGCGTGTATTTATTTCTGTTTTGTGAGACACCTCACGCCCCAAAATTATGTTGAGAGTGCAAGTCCTGATTATTTCCGAAAATTTTTAGTAATATGGAAAATATTGATAAAGGTATGTATAATCAAATAATTTAAGCAATTTTCATACTGTGATTTTGAGAAACTGCTATGGTTAAGTCCGAACTACCATCCGCATCTTAAGCAATAATGGAAGATTTAAACGATTCTGAGGAAGACACTGAACATCCCTTCTTTCAATTGAGCTTGAAGTTGAGCAGTCTTAAAATATTCTTAGTGGTGGGTAGCTCATATCTCAAATGAGCCCAACATGTTACATATGTATATGAAAATAATATTCAACCTTATATTTTCTGATTTGTAATTATATTTTGTGATTTGTATAAATATTTTATTCTTCGAAATCTCGTTTATGGACTATAGCACACTGTTGCCTCGCATTGGTGTTTTCTCACCACTGTTGTTGAGCACCCCTGTTACTATAAGGGTTGCTGCTTTCAAGTTTAGTTATAATTTGGTGATACGAAAATCAAATTTTTTTTGTTTATAACTGAAATTTTTATAATTTGGCAACATTTTTCAAAAATACCAACCATACAAATGATCTTAATAAAGAAGTTATATTTTTTTTTCGTTTCATACGAATATTAAAAAAAAAATGCCATTTAAGCTTTTTAAACAAAACCATAAGAGAAAAATATGAGCCCTTTAGATCCCATGGTCGTCGAGGGTTAAATATTTTTTTCAGTAACGTGGGAAACCACACGTCAATCATTAAAAAACTCATATTTTTTAAAATAATTAACTTGTTTAGGCATAATTAATTTAAGAAAAAAAGGTTACAATTGTCCATAGTGCGCTATAGGGAACTGAAGAAGGAAACGAAACGTATTTGCCACAATAAGAATAGAGAGGCCGAAATGCATGAGTTGGAAGAGCTTGAAATGTTGGCCGACAGGAAAAGTGTCCGAAAATTTTACAACACCTTGGAAGGATGTGGCCGCCCGCGAAACTGTTTGCATTCATCAGAGCACTAGGGTTAGACGATGTGTTATGATGAGCTCGGAGGGCACATTAGACCTGAAGTCGCAGCGCACATTCTCTAACAAAATTAATCAAATCTGTGTAACGATGACTGTAGTTTTGTAGTTTTAAATACGATGAAGATCTAATTTAGTTCCTTTTTTTAGAAAGTCTCGCACTTTGAAGAAGGCGAGTCAGATATATGTATAGGGAACAATTTCTTCGAGGTTCTGGGCAGCTTAGACATTTTTAGATCCTTTAATATCAAAAGAGACATATGAGTAAAGGATATATGTATGTATAAGGATACTTTTTTGGCGAAATATTTCCCCCTTCCTAGGACATTTGAGTGATTTCTTGACAATATTGAAAAACTAATAGCTTTATTTCATATTTTATTCGGTGTGTCTGTAATTCTCAACCAGGCTTTAAAATATTAAAAAAAAAAAAGTCGTATCGACAATATAAATGTCTCTTTTGAAACCAAGTGCTCAGCAATAGGTTCTTCCATAAGCCAAATAACCCTCATTAAGATAAGACTACCCAAACTATCAAGCTCGAATAATGATTTCAGATCCTAGCCGCTCAATACCAATCGTGGTAGCTACTTACTTACTTACTTAGCTTATCAAAGTTAAATGTCACGCATGGAAAGTGTCGCAATTGTTTAAAAATTTCCTCAACTCTTCCTTTTGGCTTCTCTTAACTTATATGTATAACCATTGCTTGCCAATTTTCGCCATATTCAAAAAACCTATGAAGCCATGCCCTTTTTGTTTTTGCTTCTTCACACATATATGCCGTTTGAACACTCAGTTCTCAGTTTCGTCAGTTGCAAAGTTTCGCGGAAATTCGCTTATCTCTGCCACTTATTGTTAGAGTTGAATATATGTAAGCTGAACGGGTGTAGCTGCCTTAACTGGAAGCGTCTAATAATCTGCAGCATACACTACCTGGTCCCTGTCAGCTGTCAATTGCGGCACAGATGTACCAACTACAATCCAACACTAACTATGCAGAAAAGTTTGCGCTTCAGCGCCTCATCAACCCATAGCTCCAACTAAATATATATGTACAATGTGCCCTAAAAAACCCATCCCAAGGTGCTGCGGCAACTAGGAGACCTTAGCCTTCATTTAAACTATATTTCAGCTGCGGCGACGGCTGCTGCTCTAAATATTTTATAAAATGTCAGCAGCAAAAATGAGTTACCGTTATGTGCTGCCTGCACACAGTTGAAGCTATTGTTGCTGTTGTTGTTGTAGCTTCAACTACCAATGGCAGCATCAACCATTGCTGCTGTTTTACGCCTGCTTTCCACAAGAAATATTTGCGCCCAAAAATGGAATTGAATGAAAGCCATGCGCCCAGGATGAATTACAACGTTGATGAGGATGACAGCAGGGTTGGTAGGCGGGTAGGCAGGCAGGAGGCTGCAGCCACCGTTTGCTGCTTTACTTTCTGGACAATTGAGCGGTGGTTGAGCAGCAGCAGCAGCAACAAAAGTAGAAGCAGCGCGCGCATTCCCTTCTTGCAGCAAACACTCGTAAATCATCGCAACAAACTCAGAAACTCAGAAATTCAAAGTGGAGCAAAAAGAGCGACGTCGCAACTGGCAACTGGCAACTGGCAACTGAGGCTGTTGGAGCAGCTGGTATGGCGTGCACCATGCCACAAGCATAAGTTGCTGTAGAAGTTGTTTGGCAGAACTTTGTCATTGCAATCTTCAGTTGCCGCTACAGCTACACAGCTACGGCTATTGGTTTTGTTACGGCTACGGCCACGGCTACTGATCAGGCGCAGATGCCATGGAGGACGCGGCACGGGTGGTGGCGTGTTGGCAGTTGGAACGTCTTTGGTAGACAACGCGGCAAAGCAATGCAGCGACAGTTGTCCTCGCGATGAGCAGACGGAGCGGGTATTTATGACAATTGAATTTTCGGAACATACTCGCAAGAGTTTTGGTATCTGCACACTATGCGCCGCACCGTTCTGCTGTCTCCGCAATCTTCTTCACAAATTCTGACAATGTGGAAGTCAACACAAAATGGCGACAGCGACTGGAAATGCAATAGCAACTAGCGCTAGCGAATGGGTGTCATCCAAAATGAGGCAGACTTCAAGTCAGTTTGTGCGCTTTTTCAAATATTTTCCACCAGCGTTTGCGGGGAGTTTTGCCGCGCTCAGGCGTGTTGTGGAATTAAGATAATGCTAAAGTTTCATTACTAAGCACTTTGGAATGACTGGAAATGCGACCCCCAAAAAATTTTTGTAATGCGAAATTAAGCGATTGAAGTGTGTTGAGTGTTTGGAGTTTGAGAGTGTAGGAGCGTAGGTTTAACGTCCAACTGGATAATACTTTCACCCTTAACTTCAGTAGAATGTTGTGTTGTGTTGTTTATTGCTTTTGTTCAAAACGTCGTATTTGAGAAATCATATATCTTATTATTTTATCACATTTTTAATTTTATCTAATTTTGGTTACAAAATCTTTAATGTTCTGTTTATGGGCGCATAAATTTGAATAATTCAATTAAAGACCCTACAGACTTTATTGATGTGTAAACACCTTTGCTCCCAGTAGGGGGTAACATTTGCGTTAGCCCAGCATACAATTTTTAAGTTCATTAAAAATAGGGTGCGTTAACATTAAAATTCATTCATTAAAAATAGGGTGCGTTCAGTCACTTCTATTTCTGGTTGGAAATGTAATCTAGTTTTAGGCATATGCACTACCGTATTGTAGGCGGAAGTTCTGAAAATACTGAAATTATTTTTACTTGCGTTTTTGA
Source organism: Rhagoletis zephyria (assembly GCF_001687245.7). Classification (NCBI taxonomy): domain Eukaryota; kingdom Metazoa; phylum Arthropoda; class Insecta; order Diptera; family Tephritidae; genus Rhagoletis; species Rhagoletis zephyria. Next base: position 7,535 of record NW_016158514.1, on the reverse strand, counting down.
AGTGTGAACACCAAACGTTAACCGTCACGCGTAAGATCTTCTATTATATTCTGCTCGTCGATTTAGTTCGGGAGTTTTTTCGGGGCTATGTTGTTTGGCATAAATTCGTGACCAGTTTGGAATCAGTTTAGGAGTTTTTCGGGAACATTTTGGGGTAATCCAGGCCTAGTTCAGAACTTTTGCGGGTCTGATTCGGGACAAGTTCGGGGCTAGTTCAGGACTTTTTGAGGACAATTTCGGGTCTAGCTCGGAAACATTTCGGGACCAATACCAAGTGAAGTCAAGTCTTTTTCCGTGTGGTCTTTCCATCTCAAAAGAGACTACAACTAGCGTGTATTCTACTTAGAATACTTTCAGGGCTGCGGTGCTTGTGTCCATTCGAAACGACACGGTAAATCCAGCAGAGCTACTTTATTTTAGGCCGTTGAACTCGTTTCAAAGATTTCATCATAATTAAGTACATACCTTTCTTCTCTGTCATCTCGATCGAATGCCATTTCGGATTTATAATGCTGGGAATGTCGTGAAAACTCAGTTGGCTAGGTGTTTGTCATTTAGTACAGCCTCAAACCTGAGGGAATGAGGGTACTACATGACTAAGAGCACGAGCTTTAAAATTTTAAATAACCTCCACTAAGAAACGGTGGGGGGCGTAAGACAGAAAGCATGTCGTACATACATACATCTACGCGGATTGTTCCAAAATGGGATAAAGCGTGGGAGCTATGGTCTATTCATTTGAACTAAGGCATTATTACATCTTTCAAGCTGCTGCAAGTTTAGCAGTGAGGAGGGCAGTGTAGTTGCTATGAAGGTGTAATCCACTCACTGGAGGAGTACTGTGGCCGACTTCGAAAGAGTTGTGAACTATATTGGGTCGTAAGATAAAAGAGTAAACGGGTAGTCGGTCTGGCTAAATAAGGCGCTCATTTCAGGATATACAGATTTAACTACATCCTTACCATATTTTATTGACTTTATTAAAATGTGATTTCTTTTTATTAACAGAAAGCTCTTTTTCATAGAGATAGATTATAATTTCGAATAGGTAATTTTAGTTTATTTAATGTGCGCCATTACTACTCGTTTAGAAAGCAATAGGCTGTTCGATAGGTGTGGGTGTCGCGTTATGAACCAACAGCAAACCTAAACCTAAAACAGTTATTCCGTTGGTACACTGCCACTTCAGGCATCGTAAATCCATATTCAATACTCCATATACATATATGTGCCATCCAGTAACGCATAACTCGATTTTAAATCTCTTTTCCAATACTATGGTTTTACCTAGGCCAGTTCAAGGGAACAAAGCTAGCGGAAGCGGGGACCCTAGTTTCTCCATATTCCTAGTCGATAATAACTTACTTTTTACAAATTTCACTCTAGCGAAGCTAAGCGGAGTTCTTTTGGCGACCTATTCTATGGTTATATGAAAGATCTCAAGTTCGAGGACTCCTTCCAGCGCCGTCGTCGGACATGTGTGCATCGCTCCAATAATGTCTACACATTCCAGATGTTGTAGCTTGGTGAGCGATTGTCTCACCGTAGCCAGAATAGTTCTTGAAACCCAAGCCACCGTCGCATGGGTTATTATTTCTTTTACTAGCATGATGTAAACACATCTTAGGATTCTGGGCCTACATCACCCAGATTTTTCTGCTAGACGCCAGCACACCATTAAAGCTCTCTTGACCGTGGATGTGGTCGTGTCCACATCTTCCATATTTGGTGTTTAGCATTAGTCCCAAATACTTCAATTCGCTGGCGAAAAGATTGGACTGACCGAAATCCTTTTTTTTTAAATGGGATATGTATGTTTTTGCCACAGATTCGCATTCTGCGTACCTACAAAAATATGTAACTTTTGTGCGGTAACTTTTTTTTTTGGAATGGACTTCCGGTTAAATAATAGATTCCCAGTCAAACTCGGAAGTCGGTAATATGACCAAAAGATAGAAAATTCCCGATTTGGTAATTTTTGTCCTCCAGTAAAAGAATTTTCGTCCGATTTAAAAGTCCAGAACGAGTTGAAATGCGAATGCCATGTAGAGATTGAAAAAGGCACTTTCGAGAAAAAAAGTTTTAAACTAAAGTTACGCATTTTAGTAAGCAAAACTCGAATCTGTAGTAGAACCATGTATGCCGCATTTAAAAAAAAAATGGACTTCCTGTCTGTTTAACCCGTTTGCGGTCAAAACCGGACGTCGGTTACAGGACCAAAAGATCAAAAGATACTGCATCCACGATTAGGTATTACATATTTTTGCGTTTTCCAAATCAAAAACATTTTGCTCCATTTTAGAAGTGGTAGACAGGTTGTCTAGGACACCCTCTATACTCCTATACTGAACGCACAAATAATCCAGCGCAATGACGAATTATTGAAGTAATGAATTGTTTAACGCACTTTGTACTTCCTTTCAAATCACCTAAAATGTTCATATCTCAACAAAAGCAATAAAATATTTACATACTAAGACGCATGCAACACCACCTACTTATTTTATCTAAGCTAAAGCAAGCATCCGGGCAATTGGGAGCATTTAGATTGAGGAGCCAAATAAACAGCCAACGAACCTACGAACCAACCAACCAACAACGAGTAGACAGACACGCGTCCTTCACATGTTCATAAATCTCAGTGGTGGCCACGTATACAACTAGAATGCAGATAAGTTGCATGATGTTGTAAAGTTATTGTACTCCATATGTATGTATGTCGTGTTGCAGGACTTGAGGCGAGTATGAGAACTCATAAATACATATTCAAGTAGATGTAGTAGATGTGTATGTATGTATGCATGTAGCTTAGAAACCCGTTAACGTTGTAATACTAGCAATGAGCTGTAGGAATTGCCGTGCTGCTTCAACGATTGCCAGTAGCTGAATGTTGGATCCTGGCCGATGTTAGTATGTAGGGCTGATTTGCACAACACTGTGGCTGGCTATAAATTGTCGCTGCACGAAAAGTAAGTAAAGTGAGCGCCTTTCTCCGATTTTTAGGGATATTTACAAGTGTGGCCATGCATGGGTGTGCGATTGTGTGTATGCATGTGGTTGTAACAAGGTTTATTAGAGTAGTAGTTGGCAATGAATACATATTACAACTGTAAACGCAGCAGCATCAGCAGGAGCAGCAGCAGGAGCAGGAGCAGGAGCACCAACAGCAGGACCAACAGCAACATAGCACACACACACATTTTTCAGTGCATGTCCGTCAGTCAACGCGTGTGACAGCATAAACAAACAACAAAAACCGCAGCTAACAAATCTCCCACTTGGATGGATGACTCTGCCTGGTTGACTATAGAGGGCGAACAGACATGGATATGTACATATGTACACACATTCGACTGGCAAATGGTTACATGGATAACTAACGAATGGGAGAATTGCGGCAGTTTAATTGCGCCTCAAGTGGCAGCCATCATCGCAATTCGTGCGACAGCATTTACAGGCCACTCAGTGATTATGCTACAGTTGTGTTTGAGCTGCACATGTGAGTGAGTGATAGTGGTGCATACCCTGTAGGGAAAAATCATCGTCAAGACAATTTGTTTGCTAAAAATGTTCTGAAATAGTATTAAATTCCACGGAAAAAATTGTTTTTTTAACTAAAACTGTGTACTGAAAGTTCTAAAAAAAGTATAAAATTCCAAGGTAAACATTAGTAATAAGAAATTTATATTAAAAATATGTACCAAATCACAGGGTGAAATTTAGTACCAAAACTTTTATATTAAAATTTTTTTTTTATTTAGAAAATGTAATAAAAGTTCAAAAAGTGAATTATATTCAGGGTGAAAATTAGTACAAAAAATACTTATATAAACAATTTTTTTTAATAAAAATGTTCTGAAACAGCGTTAAATTCCAGGGTGAAATTTATTATAAAAACTTGTATATTAAAATAAATACTATTTTTTTTATTAAAAACGTGTTCTAAAATTTGAACTATCTAATACTAAATTAATATCTAATAATTATAATTATATTATTATTATTATTAATACTAAATAAGTTCTAAAATAGTACTAAGCAGGTGGCAGTCCTTTTACGATAGCTTTAAACCAGCATTAACGTAAGAGATTACATGTAGCATGCTGTGTTTGTTTTGTTACTAGTTCTGAACTAGTACTGAACTCGAAAGATGGGAATTAATTGTTCTAAAAACTATTAAATTCCAAGGTAAAGATGTGAAGTAAAAATATTGTATACAAAATAGTGCTAAATTTATGTATTAAATACGCGTACTAAAATTTAATTAAATTAGTACATACATGTAATAAATTTAAAAGCTGAAATGGAATCCTCTTTCTGCTCTTTCTAAAGTGGTACTAAAAATTTGTATAGGCAGCCAAAGGTTAGGTTTAGGCATCCCTTTTCTTGATTATCTAAAGCCAGTTCTTAACTAAAAATATTAGATTTAGCATTCTGTGTATTCCTTTGTTACTAGTTCTAAAAAAGTGCCAAAATTGTGTAGATATTTAATAAAGTTGAACTATGTAAATTAGTTCCAAAATTTTGAGAAGTTAGAAGAGCTTGGATAAGTCTACAATATTTTGAACAGATCTTATTTTTGAGTTTTAGTAGAATTGAGCCAAAAATTTGTACCACATGTTTAGCTTTGTCCTACAGGGCTCGCTTCACTAACAATCAGTTTACTACAGTGAGTATGCATGCTAACCAGTGATTGCCGCATACAATGTCACCCAAGCAAGTGCGATTGAGTGAGTGACTATATGTTTACTTACTAGCACTAAAGTTTCATACATATGCATGTGTGCATGTATGTACTTATTTGGCGCAGCATGGGTTAAGATTTTATTGCGTTGTCAATTTGATTTGCATAGAAATTAATGAAGTTCGAATGCGAGACAGATGAAGTTGTACCACCTCGACACAACACTAAGCTGTCAGTGCAGAATTCGCCAGAGATTTGCAACGACGATATGGAATTTGAATTTGAATTTGAGTTAGACATTGAAAATAGCAGGCGAAGGCGTTAGAAGGTGCTGCGGTCGAATGATTTAAATAAGCTTAATAAGCATTGAGCGGAAGTGTGGTCATTTGGCAGGTCAATGTGGCTGAAAATCATATTAAATTGAGCTTGGAAAATGGATTTCCGCTCGGCGCAGCAAGAAGAGCAGAAATACCAAACAGCTGTTGCTACAAATGCAATACCGTTAAACGTATGTAGATATGCATGCATCGCCATATCAGGCGCGCTGCTCAACGCTGCATAATTTAATTTTCTTTCACCCTTACACCGTTTCCTACTCATTTTCGCTTGCACGACGCGCATGGCAACATGTTTTCGATTTGTGGCGATATGGCACGCCAAATATGCTGATTGGAAACTGCAATTCACTTCACTTCAATTCAGTTGAGTTCATTTAGTTTCTTCAGCATGAAAATCATTTCAATTTTCCGCACACGTTTCGCCAGACTTAATCAATGCCAAAATATTCAATATCAAACAGAAACGAAAAGAAGAGAATAGCTGTGAAGAGCAATGCAAAAGAAATAATTCGCTTTTTTCCTTTGATAAAGTTCTTGTTTTTTCGGTTTTTTTTTTTTTGATTTTTGTTGCAGCAAAATATGCAAGTGAAAATTTTCATTTACGCTGCACCAACATCGGCGCATTTCTTGTTACGTTAAATGGTAGCAAGCAGCAGATATTTTTGGGCGCACCTGCTGCTATTTGCTTCTGCTGCCAGGAAAAACTCTGGCCATTGCAATTCGCATCGGCATGTGGCAGCGCTTGAAAATTACAACAACAATCCGCTATATATGTATGGTAGCAGGAACGCCGCCTGCCAACAACTGCTTGTGAATGGCAATCACTGCACTCGTGCTGCTCGATGCCCATTCATTCCATATCTCGGCCAGCAATATTGGGCTAGTCACTCAGCAAGCTACAGCTTGGCAATAGCTTTTAATTAAATCGAATTGAGTTGCAGCATTGTTGCTCAAGTCACACTTTTCCCAGTATCTTTCTTATGACATACAGTGGGTGGTGTTCAATGAAAGTTTTGGGGCACTCAAAATCGAACCTCATCAAAGATGTAATAGGGGTATAGTATAACTCGTATTTTTTAATTTTAATTAATTTTAAATTGGCAAATTCAACGGAAATTGCACACGGAAATGGTGCAACGGAAATGATGCAACGGAAATGGTTGGGACGGAAACAAGTGCTTCTTGAGTATATAGACATGGTATTAATTTAACAAAAACTTTGCTAATAAAAGCTTAAAGAATAACACTAAAGAAAAAGATAAAGGTAAAAGTAAAAATAAAAACAAAAACAAAGATGCGTCAAGGTAAACGCTAAATTTAAGATCAAGGTAAATTTAAACAATTTACTTATTTACTTGAAGGGAAATATGTAGATGAAGAAAATGATAAACATAAAAGTAAAAACAAAGATAAATATAAAGAAAAAGTTTAGGATAAGGATACCAATAAAAGTAAAGAGAAAGATAGAGGAAGGAAGATTAAAATAAAGGTAATTATAGAGGAAAGGGTATACATAGGTAGACAGAGACAGAGATACTCAATCTGGGAAGTATTTCGGGATTTTGAAGATTTTCAGGATTCTTGGAACTTATCGATATAATAATCGATATTTTTATAGATTTCGTAATCGATGTATTAATCGATATTTTTACCTCTATTAATATTTTTAACGATTTTGTTATCGATATTTTTTATCGGTTATGTTATCGATTTTGCTATCGATATTTTTTTCGATTTTGTTATCGATATTTTTATCAACGTTATCGATTTTATAGATTTTATTATCGATTTTGTTATCGATATTTTTATAGGGTTTCTTATCAATTTTGTTATCGAAATTTTTATAGATATTTTTATCGATTTTGTTATCGATATTTTTTACCGGTTTTTTATCGATTTTTCTATCGAAAGTTTTTTCGATTTTGTTATCGATATTTTTATAGATATGGTTATCGGTATTTTTATCGATATTTTTAATCGGTTTTGTTATCGATATTTTTAATCGGCTTTGTTATCGATATTGTTATCGAAGTTTTTATCGATTTTGTTCTCCATTTTGCTATCGGTATTTTTATCGATTTTGTTAACGATATTTTTAATCGGAATTGTTATCGATATTTTAATCAATTTTTTATCGACATTTTTATCGATTTTGTTATCCATTTTGCTATCGATATTTTTATCGATTTTGTCATCGATATTTGGGTGGATTTTACTATCGATTTTGTTATCGATAGGGTATAACGATAAAAATAAAGATAAAGGAAAACAAAATAACATAAATGTAATTAGAACGAACAGGGTAGAGGTAGAGATCTAGAAAAAAAAAGACAAAAAAATATAACCTTAAGCAAAAGCAGATGTACATACATATGTATGTACATATATACGTATGTATATTGGTTATGAGACGGAATAGATATGTAACGTAAGTTTCACTTCTCCAGTGTGGATTAGGCGCCATTGAAGGTTGAAAATATTTTACCCAACCTATACAGGTACGACGTTCGTTA